>NW_020954564.1:12955958-13008043 GCF_900497805.2 Vombatus ursinus | reverse complement strand
TGTGTGTGTGTGTGTGTGTGTGTGTGTGTGTGTGTGTGTGTGTGTGTAAGTGTTCAGTTCTTTCAAGGTGGTATGATCTAAGTAAAGTTGTGTTTACTGCTCTCTTGTCCTGTGCTCTGGTGTGTAAGTGACCACAAGCACTTTTTTCCATCCTGGAACTGTGATCAAGGTCCCTCCTCCCCTATGGCTGCATGCTCTAGTGTGCTAATGCTCCTCCTTTCCCTAAGATTGCAATGCAGACTGATATATTGGCAATACAATCAAGCCCTGCCCTCAGTGCCAGGAAAGGGTCCCCCTGTAATTTTATTCTGACCAGTTGTCTGACCCCCCCTTACCATCTGTGGACTGAGAGTTCCAGAAGCCACTGCTCTGGATTCAGTCACCCCCAACACTACTGGCTGCCTGCTGCAGGGGCTCAGGGCCTTGCTGCTGGCTTGTGCTAGGGCTTGGGACCTACTTTCTGACTTGCTTGGAAGTAGCCTGTGCTGGACTGTATTCCACCTTCACCCCAGTAAGATAGACCTTTCCTGCCAACTTTCTAAGTTGTCTTGGGCTAGAAAATTGTTTCACCTTGTCCTTTTGTTGGTTTTGCTGCTCTAGCACTTATTTTAAAGTGTTATTTTAAAGTTGTTGGGAGGGGAATTTGGGAGAGCTCAGGCAAGTCCCTGTTTTTATTCTGCCATCTTGGCTCTGCTCCTTTACTCTACTCCCCATCCCTAGCTGAGACTTGAAGGGGGCTAGGGATGTTAGGAGACATCCTTGTTTCTATAAGGAGGAATTTCATTCCAAACAGGATGGACAACCTGGGCAGAGGCATAGAGATAGGCCTAGGAATATCAAAAATGGGGAACAGGTAATAAATAGGTCAGTTTGGCTAGGGTACAGTATATTAAAGAGAGTAATAGGAAATGAGTCAATTGAAGTACATGTGGAAGCTTTAAATGTCAGGCTGAAGAATTAATATTTTATGCTACAGGCAGGTGGGAGCAGCATGGAATGCTGGAAAAAGAACTTTACAATTAGAGAGCCGGGATTTAAAGATTTAGCTCTACTACTTGCCACCTGTGACCATTGGCAAGTCACTTTACCTCTCTAGGCCTCTGTTTCCTTCTCTGTAAATTGAGCAGGGTGTACTGTTGACCTCTGAGATCTTTTCAGAGCTAAATCCATGATCCTCTTGTCCTGGGATGATTTCTGAGATTTCTTCCAACTTTATGGTTTAGATCTACATCTAAAAGTTGAGAGTCCTTTCTAAAGCACCAAACTCCTTCTCCAGGGTGTTAGACAAAGTCTGAGAAAGCAAAAATCATTTTTTAACTAAAGAGAACCTGAAAAGCTTCCCTTAAGGAGATGACATTCGAGCTGGAGCTAGTTACAATGTCTACAAATAGAGATGAGAAGGAATAGTATTCCAGGCATGGAGTGCTTTCATTGATACAGGGAACATCCAGCTGAGGGAACTTCTGTCAACTTTTTTGCAATTATGGTCTTGCCTAAGATCATACAGCCACTTTGTATCAGAGGTGAGAATTCAACTCAGGTATCCCTGGCTGCAATCCAAGGTCAAATCTCCACCCACTACTCCATCCTGTTTCTGGAGGGGAGGAGAGGGAAAAGGAAACATGGAAACAGCAAAATACTAGGTAAGTTTAGGGAGCTTTGAATAGTCCACTTCAGTTAAGGTATGCGAGATGTAGGGTGGGGAATCAGTGAGCATTAAGTCCAGAGAAGTAAGGTGTGGAGGACTTTGGATGCCAGGCAAAGTAACTTGCATTTTTTTGGTATATAGTGGAAATCCACTGAGAAGTTATGACCAACACTATGTGAAGAGCATCAGATGATGTGTATGAACACCTTGTCTCTGATCCCAGCATTGCTCCTGCATCCTTTGTGATCTCTGGCAAATCACTTCAGTTCTTGAACTTCAGTTCATCTGCAGATTGAGATAGTTGGACTGGATGGTCTGTAGGCTCCTTCTAGCTCACAATCCTAGAACAGCCATAAATATAGGAGCAAAGCTGTAAAGCCCTGGTGTCATTCATTTCACAGTTTTGAATATTATAGATTCCATTTTGAACTGACTGGTTAAAGTGGTCTTCTGTGTTAGTCTCTGATCACCTCATGAAATTATATGTCTTGTAATTGATTCCAGGAGTTTGAAAATAGCAAAAATTCTGATTATCTTTTACATTCCTACTTCCCTATTCAAATTCTTTCATATAACCTTATGAATAGCTTTTGAAGGACAGGGTTTCTTCCATACCTGCTGGAAGAATAACTCTTTATTTGGAAGTACACTGCGCTCTTAGTTCTTGAGTGAACACTTGCTTTTTTTGTCCTTTATTCTTGAAGAAGACCATGATATCAGGAAGGTGATGTCATGACTTGCTAGTGAATTGGATTTAAGTGTGGGAGGACTGTGCAAAGTCACCAGCCTTACTCTGTCCTCCAGAGCCATCTAAGCCTAGTGGCAAGATATAGATCAGGACAACTGGAGATGGCCCCAGATGCAATGGGAGACCTTGGCCTCCAATGTCAAGGGACAATTGCATAACAGTTGTTTTTGGCCATTCTATTAAAACAACACAGACTTATTAACTATTGCTAGGCCGATATTCAACACCTTCGCAACTCACACAGGACATGCAAGACCTTCTGCTCTGTTTGCATTGGCTTTAGGTATCTGTGTTAAAGAGTAGATATTCAAGATGGTGGAGTGCGAGACTTGAAGGAAGCTGGAATCCTCCTCGACTCTACAAACAAACACTAGAAACACCAGCAAGAAGGGAAATGACTGTAAAATTTCATGAGAAAATAAAAACCAACCAAACTGAGTGACCACTAGGCTTTAATGGAAGGGACATCTCTTACCATCTGCTTCAGAGCCAAACATAATTAAAAAAAATTATTGATATATTTTGTTTTTGCATCATATTCATTTCCAAATATATGTTTCCTTGCTTTGCTATTCAGAGGGCCAAACTAAAAAAACTAACAAAGAATTAACCAAGATTGTGGAGAATCTATTGGAAAACATGAACAAGTATTATATAGGAAAATGCTTGGAGTCCAGAGATAGAGTACAGTGTCATAAGGAGTCATAAGGAGGCCAGTGTCCATAAGGAGGACTCAAGAGGAGTCATAAGGAGGCCAGTGTCAATGGCTTAAAGAAGACATGGTAGTAATAGGTATCAAGGGGCCAGGTTATGAAGCACTTTAATACCTGGAGGATTTCATATTTATACTGAAAGTAATAGGGAACAATTGCAGTTTATTGAATAAGAGAGTGATGTAGTCAACTCTGCATTTTAGGAAGATAATTCAACTACTGAGTGGATGATGGACTAGAATAAGGAGAGACTTGAGGGAGGGGGACCAACCAGGCTATTAATGCAATAGTCCAGGTATGAAGTGATAAGGCCCTGCATGAGGATAGTGGTAGTGTCACAGACTGACTGGTGGGCATATATGAGAGTTTTTACAAAAAGTTTTTACAAAAGTAGATATAACAACAGGACTTAGCAATTGAAAATAATAATTAGGTTTTGAGCTTAGGTTACTGAGAAGATGGTGGTACCCCCAAAAGTAACAGGAAAGTTAGGTGGACAGGATAGCTTAGGGGACAAAGATGAGTTCACTTTTTGACATGTTGAGTTTAAGATATCTGTCGATATCTATGGACATCCAGTTTGAGATGTCTACTAGTCAGTTGGAGATAAGAGATTAGATGGTTAGGGCTGGCCTGATGGATCTGATAATAATCTACATAGAGATGGTAATTGAATCTTTGGGAGCTGAAGAGACTGACAAGGGAAGTAGTAGAAGAGCCTTGGGGAGCACTGACTGTAGATGTGACCTGGATGAAGATGCAGCAAAGGAAGCTGAGACTGAGAGCAGAAGGAGAGCCTGCAGAGAAGTGTTACAAAAACCTAGAGACAAGAGAGTACCCAGTCAAGAAGATAAGGATTGAAAAAAGGACATTAGATTTGGCAATTAAGCAATCATTGATAACTTTGGAGAGAGCATTTGCAGTTGAATTCAATAGATCTGAACTCCACTGTAGAGTTAAGAAGAAAGACAGTGGAGGCACCTAGTGTAAACAACCTTCTCAGGAAGTTTAGTCACTCAAGGGAGGGGAAATATAGGATGATAGCAATTGGGAATGGATGGATCAAATAAGAGTTTTTTGAGAACGGGGGAGACTGGACATATTTGTAGCCGGTAGAGAAGCAGCCAGTAGACAGGGAGAGATTTAAGATTAGTGAAACAGTGGAGGTAATAAAGGCTGCTCTAAAGTAAACCTGCAGGTTTACTTATGGGATTATTTATGCTTATATACTTATTACTTATACATGTAGGAGAATTTGCATTGGCAAGGAGATAGGGCCATTATTTCACTTGAGACAAGGGTAGAGAAGGAGATAGTGATGGAAGGCATCTGAGTAATGAGAGGTAGGGAGAAGGGGAAAAGAGGGAACCCTGCAGATAGCTTCAATTTGTTCAGTGAAATGAAACACTGTTTTTGGCTTAGAGAGTGGGAGAGGGGGGTTCCATAAGAGATTTGAAGAGGAATGAAAAGGTTTATAAAAGGTATTGTGGTTAATAGAATAGTAATTCAGTTAGGGAGGTGTAAAAGGATTGAATTACAGTAGTGAAGGCTCATTTTGATTATGTAACATAGATTTGTAGCTGATCCAGTCAGTGTGGTTTCATGATTTTCTCCAACTGTATTCTGTAGCATGTGAGTAGGAGTGAAAACAGTGGAGTGTGGGAGGAATTTCTCCTGGATTTTTTCTCTTCTTTCTCTTCTGACATGATCTCATCAGATACTGTTGGTTCAATTACCATCTCTTTGTAGAGAACTCTCAGATTTAAAGATACAGTTCTAGTCTCTTACCTAATTGCCATTCCCACATCATCAACTTTATTGGTTGTTTCCAACTGGGTATCCTACAGGCACCTCAAACTCAACATAATCAAGATAGAATTCAACATTTTCCCCCACACTCATACTTTTCCAAATTTCTCTATTTTTGTTCGGTATACCACCATCTTTTTAGTCATCCAGGCTTGTAGTCTTAAAGTCATCCTCAACACTTTACTCTTGCTTATCCTGTATATCTAGTTATTTCTAGTAAAGTCTTACTGATTCTACCACCATAATATTTTTCACTTCTGTCCTCTTTGTATACATTTTACATCTATATAGGCAAGAACTGTCTTTGCTTTTGTTGTTTTAGTCTTCATTTCAGTGCTTATCATGATAAAACACTTATTGAACATTTCTTCATTTGTTCATTCATTCTTTTCTTCCTTCATTTATTCATATGTATCTATAGTTTCCCTAATAAAATGTAAGGGGCAGAGGAATTTTAAAGCACCCAGCATAGTGCTCAGTATCTAGTACCGTAGATGTTAAATAAATGATTTTTTGATTGATTAACCTGGAGAGTGACATTTCTTGGAAAAAAAATGGGAAAGAGCCTCCATATGAAGACCAAGATGAACAAAAAATATAAAGACAAAATCTAACCAGTGACAATATTTTGTGAAAGAATGTTCTCTGAGGAAGGGAATGCAGACCCACTAAATCATTGTTATATAATGTAAATGAGCTTGTACCTACAGGGAGGTAGTTTAACCCTCTGAAGAGGAAAGAACTTGGAGGAATGATGTTTCAAGTCCATAGGTATCATCATGAGGACAAAATTATGATTGGTGACTGTTGAGGGGTACTGTTTGTTAACTATTTGTCAGTCTTACATTAGCAATAGAAAAGTCTGCTTTCTTCCTATGATGTGTTTCTTAGACTTGATGGAGAACCCTAGCAAAACTTATCAAATATGTTTACTCTCCAATCCTGGTGTTCCATGTTATGGAGTCTTCTGCAAAAATCTGAAAACTTTAAGGAAATACAAGTAGATTTTTATTTATTATTATTGAGCAAAGGCAGAGGCTGATGAAGAGAGAGGGAAAACTTTGGGTTTTTGGATCATAGCTTAAAGTATAGGAAAGATGAACTTCTTGGTCAGCATTATAATGCACTTAATGAGGGTGGGTAAAAGCTTCATTTGCCTAAACACTTAAATTTGATCAAGAGGACTTAAATTTAAATAGGAAGACAAAGGAAAAAAAATACCTACATATATCTTCCAAACTAGATAATTTAGGGTATATATTGGATATGTATGTGTGTGTGTATCTATAGGATATATACAAAAAATAGGGAAAGAATAATGTATGCTTAGCTAATGCATTTAGCACTGGGGTTAGCATTTATATGACTCTTTAAGGTTTACATTTGGTATCTCATTTGATCTTGAAAATAACTCTGTGAAGCTGGTGCTGTTATCATCCCCATTTTACAGATGGGGAAATGGGCTGAGAGAAGTTCAGTGACTTGTCTAAAATCACACAGCTAAATAATTGTCTGAGGCTACATTTTAATTTAGGTCTTGTTGTCCCCAAGTCCAAAACTCTGTCCACTATGCTACCTAGCTGCCTGCAGAGTGGCAGGGGAGATGCCCAGTAATTTATAGACTGCAAAATCCAAGAACAGAGCCATAGTATGGACAACAAGGAATTCAAACTAGAGATCCTAACACAAAAAGGCAAATTAGATCTTGTGTAGGTATGGCTTATACTTGGTAGAATGGGATCTGTGATACCTAGAATATTGCTGTAGAAGGGTAGATATTGTTTTTCAAAAGAGTTAGAATAAAGAAAAATGGGTGGAGGGTGGAATAATTTTGAATACTTCATTACTTCAGTAGCTCATATTGTTTGCCTTCTCAATGGATGGGGAGGGGCAGGAAGAAGGGAGAAAATTTGGAACTCAAAATTAAAAAAAATGAATATTAAATTTTTTTAAAAATGTAATTATAAATTATGTAATTGTAAAAATGTAATTGTAAATGTAAATAACCTTATTGTCAAGAAAGAAATTGAACAAGCCATAAATGGCTTTCCAGAGGGAAAAAAACTCAGGACCAGATGGATTTACAATTAAATTCTACCAAATGTTTGTTGTTGTTGTCGTTGTTGTTGTTGTAGTTCAGTTGTTTCAGTCATGTCCAACTCTTTGTGATCCCATTTGAGGTTTTCTTGGCAAAGAGACTGGAGTGGTTTGCCATTTCCTTCTCCAGCTCCTTTTACAGATGAAGAAACTGAGGTAAACAGGGTTAAGTGACTTGCCCAGGGTCCCATAGCAAGTAAGTGTCTGAGGCTGGATTTGAATTCAGGAAGATGAGTCTTCCTGACCCTGGGCCTGGCACTCTATTCACCTTACCACCTAGCTGCCTGAAACATTTAGTGAATAATTCCAATCCAATATAAACTCTTTGAAAAAAATAGGTAAAGAAGGGATCCTACTAAATGATTTCTATGACATAAATATGGTCTTAATATCTAAACCAAGGAGAAACAAAAACAAAAAAAAACACGATAGACCAATTTCCCTAATGAATATTGATAGAAAAAATTTAGCTAACAAGGAGACTACAGCAATATAGGACAAAGATCATACACAATGACCAAGTTGGATTTATACCAGGAAAGCTTTGGGTCCTCTTCTCTTCTCCCTCCATACTACTTCATTTGATGATCTCATCAGCTCCCATAGATTTAATTATCAATGATTCTCAAATTTACTTATTCTGCCCCAAACACTGTTAACCTCTATTCTCATGTCTTCAACTGCCTTTCAGACATCGTGAACTGGATGTCAGTAGACATCTTAAATTCAATACTGTATGTCCAAAGCAGAACTCATTATCTTTTCCCCTAAATTCTCCCTCCCTCCTACTTTCCTTCTTAGTGGAGAGGGCACCACATTTTCCCAGCCCCTTAGGCTCGCAACCTAGGAGTTCTACATTCCTTACAATGTCTCATCCCCTCTTTCCAATCTTTTGCCAGGGTCTGTGAATTTCCCTTTTGCAGCATCTTTTATAAATGCTCCCTTCTCTCTTCTGACCCTCCCCCCACTGTAATGCAGGCCTTCATCACCTCACGCCTAGATTATTGCCATAGCCTGTAGGTCTGCCTGCCTCAAGTCTCTCCCCACTCCAATCCATCCTCCATTCAGCCACTAAAGTGATTTTCTTAAAGTGCAGATTTGATCATGTCACACACACCCACACCCCCTTTACTCAATAAACTTCTTCCTATTGCCTTCCAAAGCAATTACAAAATGCTCTGTTTGACATTCAAAGCCCTTTATAACCTGATGTCCTCCTACCTTTTCATACTTCTTACACCTCACTCTTCCATCCAGTGACACTGGACTCCTGGTTATTTCGTGAACAACACACTCTCTCATAGCTCCAGACATTTTGTTTGCCTGTCCCCCGTGCCTGGAATGCTGCCTGGCTTCCTTCAAGTCCCAACTAAAATCCCACCTTTTACTGGAAGCCTTCCCCATCCGCTCGCAATTCCAGTGTCTCCCCTCTTAATTATTTCCTTATATATAGCTTATTTTGTATATATAGCTTGTATATAGCTTGTTTTGTATATATTTATTTGGATGTTGTCTCCTCTGTTGGATTGCTTCTTGAAGGAGAAACTGTCTTTTGCCTCTTTGAATCCTCACTGTTTAGCACAGTACCTGGCACATAGTAGGTGCTTAATAAATACAGGCCTGGGTCAGTTTTTAGGAAAACTGCAAGCATATTTGACCATATTAATAATAATAACAACAAAATCATATGATTATTTCAATAGCTGCAGAAAAACTTTGGATAAAATACAATAATCATTCTTATTTAAAAGACTAGAAGGCATAGGAATAAATGAAACTTTCCTTAAAATGATAATAGTTTGCTACCTAAAACCAAGTGAAAGCATTATCTAAAATGGAGATAAGCCAGAAGCCTTTCCAGTTACATCAGGGGTGAAGCAAGGACATCCATTATTGTTTGATATTATAATAGAGATGCTAGCATCAGCAATAAGACCATAAAAAGAAAATAAAGGAATAACCATAGACACAGAGGGAACAAAACCATCACTTTTTACTGATGATATGATTTACTTAGAAAACCCTAGAGAGTCAACAAAAAACTGCTCAAAACAATGAACAACTTCAACAAAGTTGCAGGATATAAAATAAACTCAACACATATCCTCAGCATTTCTGTATATTACTGACAGAGAGATAGAAAGAGAAATTCCAGTTAAAATAACCACAGACTACTTTGTGTATAATAAAATACCCACAGTAACTATGTGGACACAAATCACTCTTTATACAAATAAAGATAGATCTAAATAATTGGAAAAATGTTAATTGCTCATGGGTGGGCTGAGCCAATATAATAAAAATAACACACTTAATTTACTTATTCAATGCCAGATCATACTTCCAAAAATTACTTTATAGAACTAGAGAAATAGTATACAAATTCATATAGTGGAGCAACAGGTCAAGAACATCAAGGGAATCAATGAAAAAAAAAATTGAGAAAGAAGGGGACCTAGCAGGACCAGATCTTAAAGTATACTACAAAGCTATGATCATCACAACAGTTTGGTACCAGGTAAGAAATGGAACAGTTGTTTAGTGGAACAGATTAACTGTACAATGTATAGAAACAATCAAATATAATAACCTTGTTTTTGTTCGATTATTTTCAGTCATGACTGGCTCTTTGTGACTCTACTTAGTGTTTTCTTGGCAAAGATACTGGAGTGATTTTCCAGTTCCTTCTCCAACTCATTTTACAGATGAGTAAACTGTGGCTAACAGGATTAAGTGATTTACCCAAGGTCACACAGCTAGTAAGTGTCTGAGGCCAGATTTGAATTCAAGGAGATTAGTTTTCCTGACTCCAGGCCTGGCACTTTATCCATTGTACCACCCAGTTACCCTCATAAAACCCAAAGATCTCAGGTATTGGGACAAGAACTCACTATTCAACAAAAACTATTGGGAAAACTAGAAAGTAGTCTGGCAGAAACTAGGTAGGTAGATCAATATCTCATACTATATACTAATTTATACAATAACAGCAATATTGTAAAAATACTCAACTTTGAAAGATGTAGTAACTCTGATCAACACAATGACCAACCAAAATTTGAAAAGATACATGATGAAACATGCCATTTATTCATCTCCAGTTAAAGAGCTAAAGGAGTCAGAGTGCAGATTGAAACATATTTTCTTCTCTTTGTCTTCTTTTTGGACATGACTGATGTGGGAATTTGTTTTGCATGATTATACATATTTGTAACTGATTTTGTTTTTCTTGTCTTCTCAATGATTTAGGAGGTGGGGGGATGAGGGAGAGAATTTAGAACTGAAAATAAAATAAAATTGAATATAATTATCTCAAAAAGCTAGTAAGTGTCTGATTTGAACTCAGGTTTTCCTGATTTCAGGTCCGGGACTCTATCCGCTGTGCCACCAAGACACCTAATGCATACTATTTGCAATTATCTCCTATGTTTAATCCCTGATAGTACTGGAAAGGCTTCTGGTATTTCTTCATTATATGTAATACTGGCTTCTAGTTTTTGATAGATACTGTTTATCATATAAGAGAACATACATTTATTCCTATGTTTCTTGTGTGTGTGTGTATGTGTATATTGGTTTTTTTTGTTTTTTTGGCTAGGCAGTGGGGTTAAGTGACTTGCCCAGGGTCACACAACTAGTAAGTGTTATGTGTCTGAGGCCGGATTTGAATTCACTTCAGGGTCGGTGTCCTATCCAATGTACCACCTAGCTGCCCCTGTATGTGTGTTTTAACAGAAATATGTGTTGTGTTTTGAAAAAAAATCTTTTTTGAGTATCTTGATCTCATCATGTGACTATGGTTTAGATATGAAATGTGGAAAGGAGAAACAAGCATTTATTAACCACCTAACATAAGTGAGGGACTGTGCTAGGTGTTTTACAAATGTTTTCTCATTTGATATATATTCTGTATTTTATTTGACATGTATTCTACAAGTATTCTATGATGCAAATACAGTTTGAAGAACATATTTGAATCATAGATAGAATTTGATCAGATCTTTCATTTCTTCTTTTTAGTTTAGTTAAAATTGGAAATAATTGTTCCTTGAATGTTTGATAGAATTCACATATAAATCTATGTGGTCTTGAGGTTTTTTCTTTGGGAATTCAGTTTTGTTTATTGTTTTGAGATTGTGGTATTTAAATTATCTATTTTCTTAATGTAGGTATATCACATTTTTGTAGCTGTTGATCCATTTTATTTAAATCTTCAGTTTTACTGACATGGAGTTTGGTAAAGTAATTCCTAATAATTTATATTATTTATTTTTATTGTGATTTCTCCTTTCATTTTTAAAGAGATTAGCTGATTCATCTGTTTTATTATTTTCTCTGAAATAAACTAGCTTTCAGTTTTATTTTGTTTTCATTTTTCTTAATCTGTTTTTAAATTTTTATTTTGCTATTCATTTGTGGTTTTTGATTTGTTGTTTCTTCTTTCTTTAGTTGAGTGCTTAATTTAGTTATCCTTTCTTTCTCTTTTTTTAATTAATGAAAGTGTTTAAAAGATAAAATTTTTACTTAAGTACTGCTTTGGCTACAACCCCGAATTTTTTTTAATGTTCTCTTATTATTGTCATTTGCTCTGATGAAAATTTCTATTGTTTTCATTATTCTTTGATACACACATTCTTTTGGAATCAGTTATTTAGTCTTATTTTTATCCTTTCTTAAAAGCCCCATTATTAATTATAATTTTATTACATTATGGTTGGTAAAAGGTTTTTAAAATACTTGTGCTTTTCTGCATTTGTTTGTGAGGTTTTTTTTTTAATGCCATACTGCTTCTAGATCAGGTTTTCTTAAAATACTGTGTTCAGATGAGAATGTGTATACATCATTCTGATACTTTTCAGTAATCTTCAAACATGTATTATCTCTAAATTTTCTGAAGTTCTATTTAGGTCTTTGTCTTGTTGATTATTTCTATTTTGGCTATCCTGTCTAGGTCTGAAGTAGGCACATTGAGTTCTGCAACTATCATAGTTTTACTCTCTGTTTCTTCCCGTAAGTCACTTTCTTTAACTATTTGGATGCTGTACAGTTTGGGGTGTGTGTGTGTGTGTGTGTGTGTGTGTGTGTAAAATACTGGTATTAATTCATTATGATGCCTTTGAACATAATTCACTTTCCCTTTTTTATTTCTTTTAATCATACTTATTTTTACTGCTGCCTTTTCTGAGACCATGATTGCTATCCTTGTGCTTTTAAAAAAAATTTAACTGAAGCAAAATTGGCTTTATTTCAACCATCAGCCTTTTTTTAAAAAAATCTTTGTGTTAATGTTTCTGTTATAAATGTGTTTCTTGTAACCAGCATGTTGTTGCATTCTGTTTTCTAATCCATACTGCTTCCTTCCTGTATTTTATGCTTAAGTTCATTCCTTTCATGTTTACAGTTATAATTGTTAATTGTTTATTTCTCTACCTCATATCTTTTATATTTTTCTTCTCTTTGATCCCTTAGCCCCTCTCTACAAAGAAGAGGATGGTGAATAAAATTTACAGTGGACTCTTTTTATCAATCCTGATTCTACTTCACTATCCCACTTCCCAAATTTCTTTACTTTTATTTTCACTTCATGTTCCATAATCTAAAGACAGAATTTGTTTTGCTTATTAATAATCCCTCCATGAACCTCTCATCTCCCTCTCCACCCTCTCTGCCCTACTGTCCCTATCAGATTGTCTGTTGGACTTAATGTATTTCTATACTGAACTCTGTGTGTGTGTGAGTTTATGTTTCAGATGAAAATGAGGGTTCATACAATCTTCTTGAGCAATCTTATTACATGAGATGTTGTTCCACTTCCCTTCTTCTCTTTCTTCCTCATTTTCTTTTCTTCTGAATTCTTTTCCTTCACATTTTTCTTCTTAAGGTAATCAATATAAAACAAAACTGCTCCCAGTAACTCTGTGTCATTTACTTTCTTTGTAACCCTTGAAGACAAAGTTCAGACAGGGCAATTTTTTCTTTCTTTTATTTAAAATATAAACACTTAACCATCATATAGCCTCTTCCAGTTGATCAGATGTCTTTACCTTTCTTTGTTTCTCTTGAATTCTGTGTTTGTATTTTATTACATCTATTCATCTCCAGTTTTTTCATCAGGAATTCTTAGAAGTCTTTTCTTTTATTAAAGACCCATTTTTTTCTAGGTAAGTTAGTCTTATAAGCCTTTGCTTTTTGCTTTTTGGAATGTGTTTTTCCATGCTTTCCTCTCTTTTTGAGTGGTATCTGCTAGTTCTTGTGCTGGCTTCTTGGTAAATGAGCTTTTTATTTCCAGGTATTCTGCAGTGTTTTTTCCTTTAACTTGAAAACTATGGACTTTGACTGTGAAATTCCTGTATGTTTTCTTTTTAGGATTTCTTTTAAGGGATCGTTGGCGAATTATCTTTATATCCACTTGTGTGTGTGTGTGTGTGTGTGTGTGTGTGTGTACATACATCTATCTATCTATCCTCTATCTATATTCCTTTTTATTGTTTTTGGATCTTGAATAAGAAAACCTTAGCACCAAAATCAAATATATTTTTTTACCCCCCATTTAACTACTTCCCTTCTTATTCTTGGTTCAATAATTTTCTCCATATTGAAGCTTTTCAGTTTCGTGTAGTTAGATTTATTGATTTCTTCTTTTGTAATTGATTCTATCTTTTATTTGGTTAAGAATATGTCTCTTAGGGGGCAGCAGGTGACACAGTGGATAGAAGCACTGGCCTTGGAGTCAGGAGGACCTGAGTTCAAATCCAACCTCAGACACTTCACACTTACTAGCTGTGTGACCCTGGGCAAGTCTCTTACCTCTGTTTGCCTCACTTTCTGGAAATACTATTCCTTTCTTCATCTCTGTATCTTTTCATAGTTTCCCTTGATGTTTTAGATCTTTTTTTTTTGTACAAATGAATGTTACTTATTTTATTGATTTCTGTTTAATATTCCTTTGATAATTTGTTTGGTATAGGATTAAAAGTATAAATTAACTTTGGTGATATTATCATTTTTATTAGTCTAATTCCAAGTACTACATATCCCTTCAGCTATTTGAGATGTTCTTTAAGGAAGATTTTGTAATAGAATGTATAAAAGTCATTTGTGTGCTATGATAGATTGATCCCTGGATGCTTTATGTGTTTTTTATTTTAAAATATAAAAGTATTTTCCTTTCTATTATTGTTTCTTGGAATTTGTTATTATTATATATATCATATGATTATTATATAGAAATTATTTCTGAACATTTGTTTCATAGCTTTTAACTTTGCTAAAGCCATTGTCTTAATCACTATCTTTGCCAACTCCCTACAATTTTAAAAATAAGCCATCATGTTATCAGCAAGTGAGGATAGTTTTGTTTCTTCTTTACCTATGTTTGTGCCTTTAATTTCTTTTCTGGCCTTATTGCTATTGCTCCCATTTTCAGAACTAAAGCAAATAATTGGGGGTAGTAGAGTGATAGCAGAGTAACCCTTACTTTACTCCTGGATTTATTGGGAAAGGTTCTACTATATTCCAAAGTACATTATACTTGCTTTTAGTTTTATATAAACTAAATTAATTTAATTTAAAATTTAATTTAATTTAAATTAATTTAAAACATCTAATTTAAAACATATCTTTTGTGCTTATTTTGCATTTATTTATTTGTTACCTTCCTAATTATTTTAAACATATTCACTTCATTAATCCTCTCTTTTTCTTTCTTGGTAATGTATGTGTGTGAGGATATAATTTTTCCCTTGAAGATTTTTTTTACTTCATACCAGAAATTTTGGTGTATTCTTTAGTCTTTAAAATCTTTATATTTTCAAAATAGCCCTCTGTCCATACTTTGCATGATTTTTAGCACAGATAAATGCTCTTTGTCTTTTTTCTTTGAAAACTTTTTCTACATTCATTGAGATAATTGTGTGGTTTTGTACATTTCTGTTTTTAATATGATTAGCTATGTTGATTTTTTCCCCTAATGTTGAATCATTTTTGCATCCTTGGTATAAATCCAAGTTGTTCATGATAACTGATATCTTGGATGAATTTCTCTAATCTTTGTGACAGCACTTAGTACAGTGCCTGCCACATAGTAGGTGTTTAATATTGATTGACAGTATTTTTAAATTTATAGTCATGAATGACATTGATCTATAGTTTTCCTTCTGTACTTTATCCATCTTGTGTTTAGGTATTAGGACCATAATTGTCTTATGAAAAGAATCTAGTAGGGTGCTTTCTCAATTTTTGAGAATAATTTCTGTACTTTCATTACTCATTGTTCTTTAAAAACTACATAGAATTTTTTTGTATGTGTGAATCCACCAGGACAAGGCATTTTTTTTTTGTTTTTGTTTTGATAGTTCCTTTACAACTAGTTCTAGTTTTTTCAGATTGATATTTAAATTAATATTGATATTTGTTTGGTCTTCTTAGTTTAGGCATTTTACATTTCTTGAAAAACCATTGTTCCCCACTGAGATTTTTCAACAATTTGGACACTATTTTGTTTTTCATTGGTGTCCAATTTGCTTAAGTCAGGATGTTTTGATTAGAAATGGTGACGAAGATTGTATTCCTTCAGAATGGCTATTACTTCTTGGCAAACAAAGCACAATATTTTGTCTGTCATGTAAGTAAACATGTATCTATTTGTCCATTTCAGATTAAACACTGTGTTCTGATTTGATCTTATGGTTTGTTTGTTATCACCCATTTTACAGAGTCACCCCAAAAACTTTAATGTTAGAACCAAAAAATCTCAACAGCAAATGCTGATGTACAAAGAAATACTGAACTGAGCGTCTTGACCTTGAAGAGAGCACCAGACACTCATGTAACTTAGAGGGCAGCTATGCAGCAAGGGAGGGGAAGAAGCCCTTGAGTTGTTGACACTCAGGCGTCAGATGCATTGGTGTGTGACTGCACTCACCTTGTCCCTGTTCAATGCCAGTAATGACAAAAAACACAGCAAAAATATATGACTCTCGCTCCTTTCAGACCAGAGGCAGACTGATGGTGGTTGGTTGCCTTGGGTCGTGTCACAAACAGGAGAGAGTACGCAGTAGCAACCCAACCGCCAAGTTACATGATGGGCACAGTAGTGACTAGTAAATGTCGGGGTAAGCGGGGCATGGACAAAGCACTCGTTACAACTTTCCTTTCTTTGATATCCCTTACATTTTTTGTGGGCTACTCAAAATCCTTTGGTGGACCACATGTTGTGTAGGCCTGCTCTAGGGGCTCCCTTAATCAAGGTGCTTGGTAGTGATCATTCCCTCTGAGTATCCCTTGATTAGGACATTGGTTTTTCTCTGTTGCCATTAGGGTTCCTTGCTTAGGGTGTTTTTTCCCCATACCTTGGCCCTCAGGGATCCTTTTATGGTCTTTGTACTTCCTGTAGTTTTTTTCCTATCAGGGCACTAGGTGGTCTTCTTTCTCTCCTCAGGATTCTGGGTGGTCTCTATTCCATGCAAAACACTTGTTTAGGACACTGGTTAATCTTTCACCTGTTTGGGGTTTCCTTGATTTGGGAGTTGGTTGGTCTTCTGTCACCTCTGTGGCTTCCTAGATCCAGGAGCTGAGTTATCTTCTGTCTCCCCTGGGCCTTGCTGGATTGGCATGCTATATATTCTTTTCTCTTCTGAGGTTCCTCTCAGAGCTCTGGGTTGTCTTCTATTCTATTCTATTTGGCACTTTCCCAGTAAGGGTGGTAAAGCTCTGCCATTTCCCCCCGAGGAATTCTCAGGTTCAAATTTTTCTCCTTTTCTTCCCTCTGGAGCTTCCCCAGTCGGGTTGCTGGGTGGTCTCCTTTGTCTTTGGAGCTTCCTTGATTGGGGTGCCAGGTGGTCTCTGCATTCCTCAGGTTTCTTTCCCCAGCCAGTGTACTACCTCAGCTTTCTTTTCAGTCTAATTACCTGTTTTCATATAAGCTTCTTTGTCAGGATTCCTCTTTAGTGTCTGCAGCTTCTGGCTCTGTTTTTGTGTAGTTCTGAGGTAGATGAATGAACTTTTGAAATTTCTCTTGGGAATTTTTAGTCATTCAATTTGGTGTTCCTTTTTAGGTCTTTACTGGCATATAAGTGGAAGAACTGGGTTCCTATGTTACCTACTTCATGCTATCATAATTGAAAGAGCAAATGTGGAATAATATGTTCAGCTTTATGTGCCATATTTTAGGAAGGACATTGACAAGCCAGAGAGTGTCCAGCCTCAGTCCATAAAGTCTTTCCAGGTTTTTCTGAAGTCCACTTGCTCAAAAAATTAGGATTGTTTGACCCAAAGTAGGGTAGGCTTATAGGCTGGCTAAAGGAGGTAGAAGAGCATGAGAGCTGTCTTCAAGTATTTGAAAGGCTGTGATGTGGAATAAGGATTAGGCCTTTTCATGGCCTCATTGGGCAGAAAAAGGAGCGATAGGTAGAAATTAGAGTAGCAGGTTTCAGTCCCAATTAAATAAAATCTTCCTTACAATCTTATTTAAAAGTGCATTGGAATGCCTTTTAGAAGGTAATGAGTTACCATCATCACTGAAGACTTTAAGCTGATGCTTGGTCACCACTTGTTAAGAATATTGAAGAAGGTTACATATGAAAATATGGTTCCTGATACCACAGAGAGTTAATAATTATCCCCTAAAGGCATGTGCACATAATGAAGTATTAAAGGATGTAAGGACATTTGTTCACACAAAGGGCTTTATGACTTTGAAGCTCTTGTCTCACATGATCTTAACAGGATTAATAACAATAATAGCTGAATCCTTTTATTGTAGCTCTGGTGCTCAGTATCACATGTATCACTTACACAGTAAATGCTTAATAAATGCTTATTGACTAACTGAATAGAATGGGACAGATTGGGAATAAAGAGGCAGAAATGGAAAAGGATGACGTTATTAGATGAGGAAACAGCATAATTAAAGAAGGCTTAGAGGTACAGAAGTTCTAAATATCTTTCCAATTTGGCATGAATGTAGAGCTCATGGGAAAATAATATAAGATAAGACTGGGTACATTGCAGACCAGATATTAAGGGCCTTGAATGCCAGTTTCAAGAATTCAGACCATTTGGTATTAAATGGGGAGCCACTGAAAGTTTTTGAGTAGGAAAGTGATGTCCTGTGATCAGGAAAGGATGTGATGCAGTAAGATCAATTCAACTTGTGAAAAGAGGTGACTTTGTGGAGGTGTTTCCATTGAATCAGTTTATAGAATAAAAGTTATTTTGAACAAATGTATGAATACATATTGATATAAGCAAAAAATGAAACCTTGTATTTGGCATAGTATCAAGACTTGTTTGTTTAATTTACAGCATTTGGAAGTGAAGTCTCAGGAAAATTTGGGATTAAATGTAGCAAAATGGAAAGAACACTAAAGTACTGTGTTTTGAGTTCCCTGACTACCTGTTTGACACTTTGATTGAGTCTATATTCTAACAATTTATATTGCTTCCTTCCAACTCTACCATTCTGTGGCGAAGGTCCCTTTCCAGTTGTATCATTCTGTGTTTAAAGGTTCTTTCCATCTCCAGAGTTCTAGGATTCTCTGGAATGACTCAACAAAGATGTCAGTTGACCACTCTTCAAAACAACTGAGCAAGAAATTATTGCCCTGGGGAAGGGAAATTCCAAGAAAGGGGAAGAAAAAAATGTTTAGATATCCTGACAGAGTAGAAATGAATTCTTGGGCATGGCTCCATTTTGAGTATTACAAGTGCCTGCTTACAGAAGTGTAGTTGGATTCTCTGGGCTCCAAAAATAGAGAAATAAAGGCTTAGGTTCAAAGAGCAATGTTGGCTGAATCCTTTAATAGTAAAGCCTGAAGCTGATCAACCTGCACAGATGTTGCTATGGAGATTTGTGTATGTGAGCCAGTGTATGTGTGTTTAAACTTACAAGTGTGAAAAAGTTGCTGTAATAGACTGAAACTATATAAAAGTGGAAGACAGTAGAACATTTTTATCCCCATAAGGTAGAGTGATGCATTACAACTTGCAAGGGGCAGAGTCGGTAATTTTACAAGAGAAATTCCCAAAAGTTCCTTACCATGCCATGTGCTTTTTTCCTCTTGCTGCCTTTTTTTTTTTTTTTAAATGTATGGAATATCATAGAATCATGGAATTTTCAGGCTGGAACTCTGGTTGTAAAAAATGGTAGGAGAGGTGGGAAACAGCTGAGTATGTTTTAATCTCTTCACAAAGGTGATAACAATAAAGCCATTTCAAAGCATAAGTGAGTAGGATGTCAATTGGCAGAAACTAGGGAGAGCAGCTCCCTTGCACATAGAATATTCTGTGTCCAAAGTTTGCAAGGCAGTATTGTGTAGTGGAAAGAAGACTGCATTTGTAGTGAGAGACCTGAGTTTATGTCCTGGGTCCAACATTTGCAATCTGTGAAACTAAGTTTAAGTCACTTACCTTTTCCATACTTGAGTTCCCCCATAGCAGTGTCACAAGAATAATGTTTTTTAATCTTGAAAGCCTTATGGAAATGGAAGGAGTTATTATTATAAGGCCCCTCCCAGTTCTAGGATTCTGTGTTCTAACAATCCATGTTCTTAAGTCTCTTCCAGCTGTAGCATTCTCTATTCTGAGCTTCCTTCCATTTCTGGTATTCTGTGTGCTAACAATCTATGTTTCTAGGTCCCTTCTAGTTCTACAATCCTATGCTCCCTATGGTTTACGAGGGAACACACTGTATTTCTGCCTCTTCTCATTCTAATGAGCTCTTTTAAAAATATATCAAAAGAAATTCTAATCGCATAATCTTCACATTTCAAAGGAGTGTGTATTTATTATGAAAACTACTGATTCATTAGGAAGGCCCCCTGATTCAAAAAGCAACAGCTGCTTTTAGTTAGAATAAATTCCAGCATGTCTCATATCCCCTCTTGCTTTGAGGGGAAGCTGAATGTTTAGCCAATTCTGAGTTTCATTTTCTCCTTCTCCCTCTCCTCATTTTCTTCCTCTCTTTCCCTCTTTTCCTTTCCCTCTCCCTCCTCCTCTTTCTTCTTCCTTTTCCCCCTCACTCTCCCTTTTTCCTTTTCCCACCTTACCTCTTCCCTCTCTCCCCTTCCACCTCCCTTGTTCCTCTCCTTCTCTTCCTATCCCCTTCTCCTCCCTACCTCTCAGCTTCTCTTCCCCCTTTTTCTCCCCTCCCACTCCTCTTCCCTTTCCCCTCTCTCCCTTGTTTTCCTCTTCCTCTCCCTTCCCCTCCCTCTCTCTCTCCCTTTTCCCTTTCTTCTCTCTTCACCTCTCTCTCCCCCTCTCCTTCCCTTTCTCCCTAACATCTTTCTCCTTTCTCTATTCCTTCCTCTCCCTTTCTCTTTCCCTTCCCCCCCACTTTCTTCTCTTTTTTCCATCCCTCCCTCCCTCTCTCTTCTTCTCCCTTCCCCTCTCCAAATAGTTTGCCTTTTCAACAAAACAAAATAAAACAAAACAATTCTTTTAATGAATTTTTTAGGATCACAAAAGCTAATAAAACTCCTCTGGTGATCTTTTCTTATTGGCATTCAGCAGGGACAGAAAAGTGAGTTGTATAGCAATCGAGAAAAAGAAGTTGAGGCCCATTGTATATGAAGTACAATAATTGAAAGTCAGCACGCATTTTTGAATCTATTGTAGGTCCTTAAATGAAACTACAGCATACGTTTCCATAACCAGAGGGAGTTTTTTTTGGCGGGGAAAAAAACACATAGCTGTATTTTTATACAAAATCTGGAAGCCTGTGTTTGAATGGTTGCACAGAAGAGATAGATGAGTGTAGAAATGTGCATTCAAATAGATTTCTATGATTGATTTGTAATGACCTGATTGCTGTTCTATCATTATGTGATTTACCACTTCATTTCCCTAATGCACCTTTCTGGACCCATCAAAGAGAAGTACATTGGAAAAAAAGGCACTAGATTTGGAGTCAAAGGACCTTGTTTCTAATCCTACCTTTTCTAACTTACTACCTGTGTGAACATGGGCAATTTTGTTATTATCAAGTCTTTGGGCAAGTCTTTTTGTATTCCTAGTGCTTAGCACAATGTCTAGTACATAGTAGGTGCTTAATAAATATTTATTGATTATTCTCTTCAGGTTTATTCTCTTATTCAGGTTTTATTTATTCTCTTCAGGCTTTATTTTCCTTATTTGTAAGCAATGGCATTGGTCTAGATGATGTCTCAACTACTTTCCAAAACTCTTATGAAACCTTTCCAAGTTAACTTAGCCTAACCTAACTTAAACCTAAATTGTTGTTAAGATCCAGGCTTTTCTATTCAATATATTCATCTAGTAATTGTTAAGTACTTGTTGTGAAGGATAACAGAGTGCACCCACTTATGGCCGAAAAATGTTAAAAGAACAAGAGGAAGACAGGTTACCAGCATGTTATGAAATGTTTACTGGAGGACATGGATAATAATTGCACAGGACTTAAAGGGGCTGAAATCTATATGAATGGAATGAATGTACTCATGAATGAGGTCGTAGGTCCATTAAAGTATTATGTGAAATATACTCTGCTAACCTTCCTCTGAACTGCTAGGGTGAGTGAGCCTAGGTCTCCTGATTGAACATCCAGTGTTATTTCTATTAAAGCTATACTGAGAAGGCAACATACAACAGTGGAAAAAAGCATGGGACTAGGAATCAGCATGCCCCAGTTAAGAGTTTCAGATCTGCTGTTCACTAGCCTTAAGACCTTGGGCAAGTCACTCACTTTCTCTTAGTCCTTAATTTCCTCACCTGTAAAATGAAGAGGTTGGATAAGGTTCCTTTTAACTCTTAACAGCATGAATTTAGTAGCTCAACACAACCTCTAATTAAAACTAGAATAGCATATACACTAATAATATTATATAATATTATTTTATAGTATATAAATTCATATTTCATAGTTATTATTTTATAGATTTCATTCAATGCCTCTTTCTATGGGTTATAGAGTTTTTTCTTCACAATTGCAGTATGAAGTTCTTTCTCCATCATGAAGGAAAGTAGCATGCTACTCTTCTATTTTTATAATGAAGGAAATAGAGTCTTAGAGAACAGAACGACTTTGTCCAAGTCCAAATGGCTAATAAGAATTATTCTTTGGTCACCCAGAAGAACTTGTATTTGAGTAAACATGAGTGACAGGGAACAACTTTTTAGACAAGTGAATGTTTGGTTTAAAATAGCTAAAATGTTAGCTTAAGTGTGTTTGCCCTAATTACAGAGGTTTGCTCCATATGACTTTATGAGAACATACTAGTTTTGTAGGTTTAAAACCTTGTCCAATTAAATCACTATCTGTAGTCTTCTGTGTGCTCTCAGTCAAGAAAGTATATTGAAGTATTTGAAGTTTTAACTTGAAGGGACCCTTCACTGAGCAGTTGTCTGAAAAAACCTGGCAAAGTTATGTTTACTGTACTTTTCTCTTTACTTTCTTTTGCTTTTGAAATGAAAAGAAATTTCTGTCCTTTGGCTAATGATGTTTCAATGAAAATTAATTCTTTTAATAATGTCTGTGAACCATAGGACAATCAAGTGTGATAGGCAATTTTCAACAATTCAATTCAGCAAGCATGTATTAATAAGCAATGTACTATCTGAAAGTCACTGTGTCGTGCACTAGGGAAGTAAATTCAGTTAAACTTTTATCAAATACCTACTATATACAGGACACCATACTCAGTTCTAGGAATATGAGGATGCATCAGGACAGTCTTTACTTTTAGAGGTTAAGTTTAGTAGAAGAGACAAGAAAGTGTACTCAAATAACTGTAATACAAGTTATAATGTAAATTATAGGCAGCATGGTATAGTGAATAGTATGCTAGCATCTAGGATATAGGAAACTTGGACTCAGCCCATCAGTTAATAAGCATTATGCTAAGCCATTACAATATAAATACAAGCACAAAAAAAAAAATACAAGCAAAAAGAAAGACAGTCATTGCTGTCAATTAGCTCACATTCTAATGGGGAAAGGCTACAGAAAAGAGGAAAAGAGGAAGAGCTGGTAAGGGGAAGTGCCCCAGGAGGGACATGGTGGCTAAATTCTGATAATGAAGGATGGCTTGTGCTCTGTGTCCCTTCCCAAAATGGAGGTTCTGGGAACAACTATTCATTGGAAGAAGAGGCCTGAGGGGTGGACACAGGAGGCAAGTGAGGCATGGTAGAGTCTTAGGCCCAACTACTTAATGGATTAGATACAAACTCCTCAGTTTGCCATTTAAGATCTTCCATAACCTGGCTTCATTCTACCCATCTAGCCTTATTTCCTATTGCTTCCCTTCACATACCTCATTCTATCCAAATTGTGCCACCAACTTTTCACTGAATTAGATATTCTATCTCCTGATCTCCATGAATTCTCACAGGCTTTTCCCCATTCCTGGAATGTATTCCTCCACATCTCCACCTTTTCCATCTTTACCTTCTTTCTAAGCTCAATTATTCTGGGGATGGAGGAAGAGGGAAGGAATCATGGAAGTCTTAATGAAGAAAGAGTCGGCTGAACTGGGTATTGAAGGAAATGAACAGGTGGAGCTATAGGGGGTGACTATTCTAGGTAAGAAGGACAGCAAGCATAATCATATGAAGCCAGAAGAAGAACAGGATTGGGGAAATTAGTTTGTGTTCTGCAGGAGCTCAATCACTACTGTGTGTTAAGTGCTGTGATAGATACTGGCGATACAAAGACAAATCAGTTCCTGCCATCAGGTGGATGCAATGTAAGTAAATACAAACTAATTTGAAGAGGGATAGAATAGTACATTAACAGGGTAACATGGAAGATAAGGATTCTGAGGGTCAGAGATAAGGTAGGAGTGCATCTAGTTAACCAGGTTAATATAATTACAAACATTTTCAACTCTTTCTTTACCTCTATATCTAATCAGTTGCTAGGTTTTATCCATCATACTTCCACAGCATCCTTTGAAATCTGTCTCCTTTCCTTGCATATTGCTATTACTATAATTTAGAACTTATCACCCATTGCCTAGACTATCATAATACCTTCCTAATTATTTTATCAGCTTCCTGTCTCTCTCTTTTTCTCTCCATCTATCCCATAGCTACCTACAAACTCTTCTTAATGATTATGTTGGCACCTATGGATAGATAGATAGATCATGTATACATGGTCACTGCTCTGTTTAGAAATATTTAGTTTCACTATTTCCTCTTGAATGAAACACAAACTCCTCTGCCTGGTATTTAAGGTCCCCCATAGTCTTCCTTCAACTCAGTGTTCCATTCAGCCTAGGCTTTGAGCTTTTTCTGACTCTGGCATTCCATCTTCTATCTCCATACCTTTGGATGGGCTCTTCCCAATTTTTCTGGGTCACGTGAGTTCCTTGAGAGCAGAGACAGGGCAGCACAACCAAACCTAAGGGAATGTGGTCTGGAATCCATTCAGCATGCTGTTGTAGTCCCTTTAAGTATACCTTGAGGTTGCTCTCACCCCATACTTCTGTGGCAACAAGACTTTAGCTCTGTCCACTTCTCTCCCCTGTGTGGAAGACAGGAGGTATATGAAAGCAGTAATGTACTCTGCCTGGAGCAGCAGAAGCAGCACATACAGCCTAAGAATGAAAAAAACCAAAACAAAACCAGAGGAAACTGGGCTCCAGTGTGTGTGTGTGTGTGTGTATGTGGTTGTATCAGTCCTGAAGGAAATAGGGTCAGCATCTATCTGGGACCATTTTATTCCTCCAGAAGTCACCTGGGACAGTGTTTGAGGCTGGTGAAAACTGAATTTCTCAATGTGGGAGAAGGCTGAGATGGTTTTGAGACCTATCCTTTGGGAGATCACTATCAAAGGAGACTAAGTCAGAAAATGAGCAATAGGGGAACATGAGGCAAAAAGGAAATTACCAGCAAACTCAAGAAGAGGAAAACTCAATTAACATAAGCAGATAAATTAGGGAAGATATTGAAACAGAAGAAAAGATGGTCAATAAGACATCTAAATGAGTCCAAACATTTCTAAATAAATATTGCAGGACAAAGGAAATCGAACCAACATCTGATGAGGCAGAGGATCTTGTGGGTTCCCAAGAGAGAATGGACCCACAGTAGGATATTCCTAAAGTATTCAAGAGATAAATAATTGGCAGAATATTGAATTCATGGTTGCAAATCTCTCCAAAGAAGTGAAACATAC
Source organism: Vombatus ursinus (assembly GCF_900497805.2). Lineage (NCBI taxonomy): Eukaryota > Metazoa > Chordata > Mammalia > Diprotodontia > Vombatidae > Vombatus > Vombatus ursinus. The sequence goes on along the minus strand of NW_020954564.1, from coordinate 12,982,892 downwards.
AACTGTACAGGAATGAAGAAGAAAAGCAAAGTATAATAACATTAAAAGAACATGTAATCTCTATGCAAACAAAACATATTGACCTAAAACACATGATACATAGTGACAGGTCAATTTAAGGATTATTGGTCTCCCAGGAGAACATGACAAATAAAAAATAAAAACCCTGAACATCATAATGCAAGAAATAATTCAATGAAACTGCCCAGAACTTTTGAGTATAGACAGGGTGCCAATTAAAGGAATCCCCTTACAGAGAAATCACTTCTTAAAAAAATCCCTATACTTCAAATTCCAAGACAAACTCCAAGTGGTTAAATTTAACAGTTCCAGTGACAAACTACACATTTTGTCAGTGACTAGGAGAATAATCTTCAAATATAAAGGAAAGCAAATTCCAAAAACACAAGACTTTTCTGCACCCATCTGAAACTACTGGAGAGAATGGAATAACATGTTTCAAAGAACAAAGAAGCTTAAGATGCAACCCAAAATGACATGACTTCAAAACCTAAAACTAATCATCAGTGGAAAAAATATGGACATTCAATAAAAGGGAGACATGTGAAGCCTTCACACAGAACAAATTCTTTTAAAACAGTTGAGCAGATTTTTTTTTCCTTTGTAAACTCCCTAGATACAACACAACACACACACACACACACAATATTGCTACCAAAGAAAGAACAAATAATGAAATAAATTATCCCATATCTAGAAATTAGTAAAGGGAGAAAAGTAGCTACAATAAGAAAAATATATTTGGGGTTAAAAAACAACAAAATAGTAGCAGAACCATTAAGAGATTTCTTTCTGCTTGTATGGAGGTAGATAAAGGTGAAAGCAGAGCTTAAATAGAAGAAGTGTTAGTGAAAGAACAGGCCTGAAATACAATGGATTAAATCCCACACCTCTTCTACTTCAAGTGAATTAATTTTTTTAGTGGGACTAAACTGCAGAATTGAAAGGATCCATAAAAGAGAGAAGGAAGGTAGACTATAGAGGAAAATAAATCATGTATTCTAATCAAGTCAGTCTTTGTGTATAGTATGTGTTTTTTTAACTGAACTAAATTCTAGACTTGGATGATGGCCCATGCAAATGCATGGAGGCAGGTGATGGAAGGTCTTGTTAAAGGAATAACTAATAGTTCAACTTGGATAGAGTAGAGTATGGGGAAGAGATGAGGTATGAAATAAGATTACAAAGTTAGGTGGTTGCCAAATTGTGTAGGGCTTTCAATGTTTGTTTGAGGAATTTATATTTTACCCCAGAGGTATTATGGATGCCTCTGAAAGTTTTTGAGCAGGCAACTGTGTTGGTTACTCCTGTAACTTAGGAAGGTTATTTTGGAGGCGGAGCCAAGATGGCAGAGTTAAAGCAGTGACTTGCTTGAGCTCTCCCCCAAACCTCTCCAAATACCTGTAAAAAAAAAGGCTTTAAACAAATTCTAAAGCAGCACAATACACAAAAAGACAGAGTGAAACAAATTTCGAGCCCAAGACAACCTGGGAGGTTGACTGGAAAGGTATATTGCACCATGTGGGGAGAGGAACACAGTTCAGTGTGGGTGTGCAGGCAAAACAGGCCACAGTGAACCTGGAACAGCCCTCAGGGGACTGAATCACGGGCAGCTGTGGCAGTTTCCAAACTTCTCAACCCACAAACGCCAAAGACAACTTAGGTCAGTAGGAAGGTTATTTTGTCAACTGTGTGGAGTGATTGGTTGCATGTAAGGAGATCAGTTGGAAAGCTATTACAATAATCTAGGCAAGTTGTGATGAGAGTCTGAATTATATTGGTGGTAGTGGGGATAGAAAGAAAGTGAACCATGTAGGAGATGATGTGAATGCAGGATCAAAGATTATGCAACTCATCAGTGGTTTCCTCAACAAAAATAAGGAAGTTTGGAGCAGAGGCAGGTTTAGAGGGAGAGATAATCCATTTGATTTTGGACTTGTAGATTGAGGTGCTGATAGAACATATAGGTGATATCTATAGTATTTGAAGATGCAGGACTGGAGTTGAAGCTAGAGATTAAGGGCAGATTTGGCATAGCATAGCAAAGCATAATAATGCTGACTCAACTCATAGAAGCAATGAACTTACTGCTGAAGAAAGTGGATAGATAAAAGCAAAAGACTTCTGGACAGAGCCTTAGGGAATATTTACTTTACAGAGGAGGGAAATGGATAATTATCTACCAAAGGAGGCTGAAGAGGGGTCAAATCAGTAACAGATAAACTGATGAGAGCTATGTCATGGAAGCCATGGGAATATACGATGATATCAGAAGTAAGATATGGGTGATTATCAAAAGCTTCAGAGAGCCCAAGAGTTACGAATACAAAGGAAAGGTTTTCAGGTTTAGCACTTAAGAGATCAATGGTAACCTTTGAGAGAGCAGTTTCAGTTGAGAGCTGGAGCCAGAAGCTATACTTTAAACAGTTGAAAAGAGCACAGAAATGGAGGCAGTAAGAATAGACTATTTGTTCTAGCATGTTGGCAGTAAAAAGGAAGAGAACTGTGGGATGACGGTTTGAGCAGATGTCACATTTGAGTGGTCTTTTTTTTTTTTTTAAAGGATTGTGGAGAACTGGGAATGTTTATAGGCAGTGGTTTCCTTCTAGTAGAGATTGGAGATGAGAGAGAAAGAAGTGATGATTATTAGAACAACTTCCTAGAAAATAGAAGAGAGAAAGAGATTGAGACCACAAATAAAGGGGTTGGTCTTGGCAAGATGAAGGCCTATCTCTTCCTTAGATACTTGGATAAAACACAACAAAATGGGTGAAGATATGCAGGAGTTTTGAGGTAGGCACTTGGAAAGATAAGTAAGCTCTCAGTAGGTGGCCTGTTTTCTCAGTTAAGTAGCAGGCAAAATCAGCTTGCTGAATGAGATGAAGATGAGGCTGGTATGTAGGGAGTTAAAAGAGTAAATTTTAGAAAAGTTACTGTGGGGTGTATGGTAGTCATTCAGTGAAGATTAAGAGCATTTCTGTGTAGCAGTGAATGCCAATTGAGATGAGGTGACATGTTTTCATTAAGTTCAGCCAGTAGCTTTAGCAGCTCCCAAGCATGAGTAGAAAGTTTGCAAAAGTGAGCTAAGCATAATAAGATAGCCTACTGTCAGATTATGGAGAAAGGGTTGTAAATGATATGCTAAGGAGTTTATATTTTATGTTGTAAGCTGTAAGGAGTGGCTGAAAGGGAAATAACATATTTAGAACTACATTTATCCCTTCCACATCACAGGGGTTAAGAGCCCAGTGCCCTCGCAATCTGGAAAATCTGCTTAAAATTTTTTGTCCTTCCCTTTGTATCAGAGAAGAAGTCTGAATTTTTTTCTTTCTTTATGAGGTGTTTATAGTACCTTATTGTAAAATTTTGGTTGATATTATACAATATTATACATATGTTTTATGCATTTCTGAGTTCCTAAACTTTTTCTTTGTTGTCTGCTGGCCCTTACATGTCATCTGTGGCTTTTGCAAAACTTCCCAAAAATTCCCTTTTAATTTTGTATTCTGACCCATGATATATCAAAACCATGATGGGGAAAATCATGATGTGGAAGCAATGACTGTATGTAGAAAAATAAAAAAACTACGACGATAGCATTTTGGAGGACAGATTAGAGAGGAAAGAGAAGGGAAGCAGGAAGATCAGTTATAAAGTAGTTTTGAGGTAATAAAATCTTGAACTAAGGAAATTGTAAAAAAAATTAATCAAATTCAATGAACATTTATTAAGTACCAGCTATATTAGTATATTAATGATAGACAAATTTTCAAGCCATTTAAGACCTTCTGATACAGCGAATGCTCCTCATATAATGGAGTTTAAATATAAATTGGACAAATATTACACATGGTAGGCACTTCACAAATACTTGTTGAACTGAATTGTGTGGTTCATCTATAGTGATACATATATTGATAAACAAGCTCTATTGATTATCCATCCAACTGAATTTCACTGTCATCACAATAGGTATTCTTCTACTTGGTTTCTTTTTATGTGATAGGTCAAGTCTAGAGCCATTGTGGATCTCTTTTAGGAAGCTGTGCATTGTTCTAGGGCTTAATGGAGTGAGCATTGTCATCTCCAGCAAGACCACGTGTACAATAACATCATCTCTAGGGAATCTTTCTTCTTTTGGGCTCTGTGCTGGACTTTCACGGCCTTCTTACACTTCACTGCCCTTCACATACACCACAATCCAGCTTCTCTGGCCTATCTGCTGTTCCATCTCTCAGTTCTGTTCATCTTTTCTGACTATCCTCTATGCCTGGAATACTCTCCTTTCTCACCTCAGGCTCATCATTTCCCTGGATGCCTTCAATATCCAGTTCAAATCCCCCACCCTCCTGCCCCCAGTCCCTTCCCTCTGAGATCATCTTCCATTTGTGCTACATATCTGTGTATGTGTGTTTGCATATGCATATTTGTATATATATCTCTATATAGATTATCTGTATAGTTCTATGTAGATATCTATATAGGTAAATATTCACATACACCTAATTATTTCTGTATTTTCTTCCCCATTGGAATGGGAGCTTCTTGTCTTCTTTGTATAACCCCAGCACTTAGTATAATGCTTGACACATAGTAAGTGTTTAATAAATATTTTTTGTTTACTAAATGACAATCTCCATGACGGTGGCAAATACTTTTTGAAACTGCTTAAGTTTTCCCTTTTTAAAATTAATAACATTGTTAAAATTATCTCTGGTGGCAAATACTTTTGGAAATCATAAGTTTTCCCTTTTTGGAAGTTAATAGGATTGTTAAAGTTACCTCTGTTACTTTTAAGGACTCATATAATGATTTTGACATAAGCATGGGGGCATGGACTTTTGAAGGAGAGTTTTTAATGTATGTAAAGCACTTTGGAGTTCAGAGAGCACTGACACTGTAATATCTCAGAGTTTGAAGCGACCTCAGGAGGGATTCTAACCCATACCTGAACAAGAATTCCCTCCATAACACCCTCAAAAAGTTACCAGCCTTTGCTGGAAGACCAGATGAGACAATAGATGTGACAGTTTTGTAACTGTGCAGGGCTGTGGAAAAGTGAGCTATTGTTATGGAAATTTTTGAAGAAGATGGTTTCATAGAATCACAGATATAGAGATGGAAAGAACCAGCAAGTCTAGTCCCTTCATTTTATAAATGAAGAAACCAAGGCCCAAGAAATGAAGTGACTTAACCAAGGGCACAGGAAATAAATAGCAGAATTGAAATTTGATCCCAGATTCTCTGATTCGAGATCCATCAATTTTGATTATAGTCTCCCATCTTTTATATATGACATATTCTCAGCACTTGCAATATGTTATGGATGTTGTTTTACATAAATAAAAACTTTTCAAAGTGATATGGAATCCAAGAGTCTATTTCTTACCCCGAGCTCAGTCAGAAGGAGCCTTAGAAAGTTATAAGCTATTGGATTTGAAAGGGAACTGTTAAGACTAGTACAAATCTGTCGCCTTGTAGGTAAAGGGACTGAGACCCAGAGAGGGATAGTAAGTTGATGTCACATTGTAGAAAGGACACGACAAGGTGGAAGGGTATCCAAAAGAGGCCTGCCAAGGTGGTGGAAATCTTCAAGTTCATATCAAATGATGATTGCTAAAGAAACTGGGAATGTTTAGACTGGAGATTCAAAGATCTTAGGAGGACATAGCTTTCTTCAAGAATCTGAAGGACTATAACCTGGAAGTACACAGTGTATACTTCCACATTGTGAGGCACATAGTAAATGCTAAATAAATGCCTTATTTAAAAAAAAAGTTTTAGCTATCTGGAAGAGGAATTATGCAAGACAGAACTAAGGGTAAAGAGTGAAAGTTGTAAGAGAAGCAAATTTAGGTTTGATATAAGGAAAAGTTTCCTAACAGTTAGTTATCAAAAAATGGAGGAAGATGCCTTATTTGTTGGCAGAATACCCCTTCATTGGTAGGTCTTCAAGCAAAGGCAAGATGTTCACTTATTTGATGTGTATTGCCTAGATTTTTACTGAAGTCTCTTCCAACTCTGAAAGGGCAATTCTTTGATTTTCATTTTGAGTTCCCCAAATTTCTGTCTCAGATTACTGGCTGAGTCAGGAAGGAGCCCACGTTTGATGATTCCTTGATCTTTCTGATGCACTACTATAGCAATAGTACATCACTTTTAAAAATAATTTTGGTGATCTTTTATTTTTAATATCACCTACATTTTGCATTGTATCCTTCTCCCTGACCTATCCCAGAGAGACATTCCTTATAATACAAAAGAAAAAAGAAGAAAAAATGTTCCACAAAACTAGCCAACATTGGAGAAATTTTTGTATTACTTGCAGTGTTTTTTACCCAAGTACCCTATATTTGTAAAGAAGCAGGAGGAAGTATATTCTGATATTTCTTCTTTGGGGCTGAGCTTGGTCATTATAAATTCAAGGCATTTGGTTTCTGTTGTGTTCTTCTAGTCATTGTGTAAATTGTTTTCTTGTTTCTATTTACTTCATTTTGCATCTATTCAGTTACTTTAAATTTTGCAGGAAAACTTGACCAGATCTCATCCATCTTAGAAAAAGTTTCCATTATACACTCTGTTTACTTGGCTTATACATAAACGAACATTATCTTGTCTTTAGTCAATTGTGGTTAAGTTGCATACTATAGTTTTCTATAACACAAGGAAAAATGTGGTATATATGCCAACTCTTTTTCCCTCTGCTTTTCCTCGCCCACCAGACTGAGACAGCAGAGAATCATTTGGTCAAAATGGATGCTGCTTTTAACTTCTCCGAGTGTTCTCAATTTCATAAAGAAACCTTTAGGAAACATGTCTTTGTAATTTTACTGAAGGTGGTAATCTCCCACTGGAATCCTCCAGTGATGCCTTGTCATGTTATGAAACCCTGAGTTTTTAAAACATGCTAGTTGAGTACGAACTGTGGCAGGTTCTACCAAGTCTAGAAAGGCTCCAAGTATGGGCTGTATATCTTTTGTATCTGAAGACCAACCTGGTTTAGAGAGAGCCATTACCAGATGCTTGGCCATCGACAGATGAAAGTTTTTAGTCCATATTACAGAATGAAAACTGTCCTTTAAGATGGAGAAGGATTTCAGTCTTTCAGTAAAGAGAGTACTCACAGTATACGTAGTAGGTTTAATAAATCTTTTTTATTGTTATAGCCATGAATCAGTGAAGTAGGTTATAATAATAACCTATTTTTAATAATAATAGCTTGCAATAATGTTTTTCAATTACAAAGCTCATTCCATATATTAATTATTTTTATTTTCACTCTAGCCCTGGGGTACACATAATGCAAGTAGCAGTATTCCTGTGTTACATATGAAAAAAGCGATGGCCAGAAAGGGGGAAATTACTTTACTAAAGGGCAATGACTACCAAGTGACAGCACCTGGGACTTGAATCCCAGTCCAGGATCCTTTATTTATCCCTCACTACTCCTGACCCTGCTTTCTTTCTATCTTTCCAGTCATTGTTGTTTGATTTATACCACTGTGGAGCCTTTGAATATCAGCTGTCTCCAACCATCCTGAGTCTATCACTATTTTAATGCTCCTTGCTAGAGGTCGTTTTTGGATTTGGTGCTCTGGGCAATCTCACCCTACAGTGTTTCCCTTCCTTCATTTAACCTCTGACCTATGAAAACAAGAGTTAATCAGAAGTTCTAAGGTAGCCAAGAGGAAAGGGAAGTGTTTGGTTACAAATTAAATATGAGCCAGTCATAAGCCATAAATTCCCAATAGTGCTACTAGCTGTGCATGTGGGACAGGGTATTTGTGCTATAAATTCAAGTTCAGGGTTCTTGGGAATTGCTATAGATAGGAAATAAATTAGGTTTTCTATCTTGACTCCTAGTGTTCAGTTCTCTGTCTTATTTAAATGTTTTCTTATTGTATCAGGTAGACATTAACTTTAATTCTGCATTTTTGAATTGGATTCAGTGTACGGTGGCCGCATTGTTGCTAAATCTCTTCTAAAAACCATTTTATCAACCTATGTGTATTAATGTCATTAGTATATAGAAAGTTTTTTTTATTGAATCCTTCAGTGTTTTGCCCCCATCCTTACACTACTAACTGTACATTCTGATCCTTTATGGTGACAGAGTATGAAAGTAGAAATGCCTTGTTTAGAAAGATGGAATGTCTTTAACTTGGGTATCTGTGGACACATTTCAGGCTGTCCATGGGATAGGAAGGGAATAAGTTACATTTCTATTTCAATTTAATTGATTTTCTTCGTAATCCTATATACTTTATGTATTTAAAAGCATTATTCTGAGAGGGAGTCCATAGGCTTCCCTAGACTACCAAAGATTCCATAGGATAAGAAAAAGTTAAGAACCCCGGCTCTAGAGGCACTATCATGTAGGGGAAAGAACAGTGGATTTGCCATCAAACAACCTATGTACAATTCCAACTCTGCTACTTACTTATAAGCTCTGTGATCTTGGGCAGGCCACAACTTCAATGGGCCTCAGTTTCCTTTTTGGTAAAACAAGGGGAGTGTACTAGATGATAACTAAGTTCCATATAGAATCCCTTTTTTTTTCACTTTCTTTCTCTTTCATTCACTTGCCTTATGAGATATAAATTATTGCTTACATAAGTACTGTAACTTGTGGGTATGTGTTGCTTAGTATCTATTAGTGAATTAAGGCAGAAGGATTTCAGAGTGGAAAGGAAGCCTCTAGAAAAAGTTGGCAAGGGAGTTCATTGATATAGGTAGTATAAGTGACTTTATGATATAGCTAGACACATATAGAGGTGCAATTGACTGTTACAATATCTAAGAGGGAATGGTGGGGTAGAAAGAAGTTGAAATGGAGAGTACTCTTAGAAAGCAAAAGTCCTTTCATAATTTTCACTGGTTTAATACTAACTTGTTTTTTTAATAGAAAAAATATATGAAATACTTCACCTGTTATTAGAATCTCTGACATATATAATAATTTTTATAGCAATAAGAGAGACAGCAAGGTATACTGGGGAGAGAGAGAGAGAGAGAGAGAGAGAGAGAGAGAGAGAGAGAGAGCGCACTCTTTTTTTTTTCCCTAACAGCTAGCACTGTGTGTGAGCTGAGACAAGTCAGTTCCTTTCACTGCACCTTAGTTTTCTCATTTTTAAAATGAGAGGATTGGATTATTTGATCTCCAAATCACCTTGAGTATTTCACATTTATGTTTTAAGGTCCCTCCCATGCCTAAAATTGTGTTCTCAGGCTCCTTCCAGATATGAAATTTTATGATTCTATTACTTGTCACCTTGGACAAGTCACTTCTAAACTTTTATTTCTTTATCTGTAAAATTGGGCTCACAATACAGATTTATTGCATGCAGCAAGGGAAGGAGACTTGTGGTATGCCTTATATAAATGTGGGAGGCTATTATTTTAAATAGGTTTCTTTTAAAAACAATCCCTTTAGGGGAAAAGACATTAGATCTTGAAGTTTTAAAAAATACCTTTGCTCTCTCATGTGTGATTAAAATCTAGGTATTGAACACTCCAGTTTAGATTGAACTGTTTACATTTTGTGTTTCTGAATACAACATGTAAACTAATTTCTAAAGTAATAAAGAGCTGATACATGACTAATGCCCCTGGAGTTCAGGAGTAAGAAAATATACTGAACCATTGGGAGGCAGGCAGAGTTGTGTTGCTCAAAATAGTTAAAGCTAAAGGATACTCCATTTAATGTCTTTTGAGAGATTCTGGTTAGTAATTGGAATTTCAAAGTGGAACTTCAAATCATGGTCCTAAAACTTCAGATATACAATGCTGAAACTAGATGTGACCTTAAAACATAGAACATTACTATCATTGCATCTTCTGAAGTTCGTTTTAGAACTAGTTAGGACCGTAGAGTATAAAATGTTAGCACGTGACTGAAGATTGTAATACAAAGAACATAGAATGTTTGATTTAGAAGGAATATTAGAACACTGAATTGGTAGTGTTGGAAGATCTTAGGGATCATTTAGTCTAACCGTCTTGTCTTAAAAAAGACAACTTCCTAAGTACATGATAGGGAAAAAAGCAAGCAATATGAAATAGGAGATTGACAGATTCATAGAAAATTCCCTTTTTACATTATGCTATGTGTATTGAAATGGTCTTTTTGGGGTGTTTATAATAAAAATTTTAAAAACTTTTTAAAGCACAATTCGAGGGTGATGTAACCAGATGAGAGGTCATCTGAGAATGATCTGAGACAGGAGTGGGGAACTTGTGGCCTCTAAGCCACGTGTAGCCTTCTGGGTGAGGCATTTTGACTGAGTCCAAGTTTTAAAGAACAAATCCTTTTATTAAGGGGATTTGTTCTGTGAACTTTGGGTTCAGTCAAAGGGCCACACTTGAGGACCTAGAGGACCGCATGTGGCCTTAAGGCTGCAAGTTCCCCACCCCTGATCTGAGATTTTTAATGGACTAGAAACTTAATGAGTTATCAGTGTGATGTGAAAGTCCAAAAAGATAATTCAGTCTTAGGCTATATTAGGTATCCAGAACAAGGGAAAAGATTGTTCCCTTGACCTCTGATTCTTATTTGCCTAATGCCTCAAATCCAGATTTCCAGGTTAATACTATCATTTTGTGTCTATGACTCTGAGCAATTCACATTGCCTCTTTGCCTCCATTTCCCTGTCTTTAAAATGGGGATGATGTTTTTTCAACTGTGGCTATATTAGTTTGATTTAGTTAGTATGCATCAGTGCCTGATACTCATTTAGGCTTCTTGTACAACCATTTCCCTTCCTTTGTCCCCTTTTTCTGTTGAAATAGTGTATTTTCCCCCCTAGGCTATGAAAGCTTAACTGAAACTGAACTTAGCTTTAGCACCTCACTAACCCATTACATTATATTACAGACCTAATTTAAAGCAAAAAGTAAGGTGTTCTGAATTGGAGGGGGTTTGAAGGGGCTATAAATGCAGGTGGGGGCAGCTTCACAAACTCACACTGTAAGTTGATGAAAGGCCTGTCCTTCAGGCTTCATGGAAAATACTTGAGAATTACAGTAAATTGTCTGTGGAGGTGTCATTACTACAAAGATATTATGTTACCACCACTTCACTAGTGACACTAGAAAGGTGTCTTCCTGCTTTTCTACTGAGTAATCTTCAGTCGTAATAATTTTATATAAAGGAAGAAGACAAAACCTTTTTCTCTCAGAAAACACCGATTATTGAATCATCAGCAAGATGGGGGAAAGAATCCTGTTTCGAAATATTCAAAATAAATCCCTTTTTGTAGATTTACACAAATACAATAGATTTAAGACAACATTTTCTGACTGTGGTACGCAGTGTATTTTTCTGCACTACATTATAGTAAGATTATAGGTAGAGTTGGGAGGGATGTCAGAGGTATTTATTCCTAACCCCTTATTTTGTAGATGAAGAAGCCAAGGTCACACAGCAGAGCTGGAATTTACATGTAGGTCCTCTGCTTCAAATCCAACACTTTTTTCCACTATACTATGTTGATGTGTTAATAACACATGCATTGTTATTTAAGTAACATTTGTATTAGTTTATAAGTAGCATAACAATGTGGCACAGTGGAAATTGCATTGGACTTGGACATCAAAAGATGAGGATTCAAACCTGGTCCTGCCAATTAGTAGCTGTGTGACCTTGGACAATTTATCTTTCAGTTCTGTTTTTGTTTTGTTTTTTGTTTTGTTTTTTTTAATCTGAATCTGGGATTTCATCAGTGTGGGGAGCTCCTGCAAAAACAGTTTCCTCATTTGTAAAAGGAGTGTCTAGATTAGGTCATCTCTAAGACCCCTTCCATCTAAGGCTTTATGATCTTAGGGCTAGCCTTTGTCATAACTCTGCTGCTACCCCCAATTTGGGTCTCAGCTGTCTGATTTATAAAATAGGAAGAATATCTGTTCTCACAGCAGGGTTGTGGGGTTCGAATGTGATAACTGATGTTAAAACTCAGTATTGTACATTACAGGCTTACTATGTACAACATTGCCTTCACCAGTGTCATTTCTTAGGTCAAAGGATGATAGAATCCTGCACCCAGACCTGGAAGGGACCTCAGACATTATCACACTGATTTTGCAGAAGAAGAAACTGAGGCTCAGAAAAGTTTAAGTGACTTACCTAAGGTCACATTGAAACAAAGCATCAAAGCCAAGATTCAAACTCAGGTCCTGTGACTCTAGATTGGGTGCTATTCCATAAAATAATATGAGATCACGTTTCCATACTACTTTATAATTTTCTCAACCCCCACAGAAATCCTTTGATATATTGCTAGGATTATCACCTCTGTTTTAGAGATAAAGAAACTTGAGGTTCTATGAGACAGACAAAGTGACTAGCTTTGGGGCACATGGCTAAGTGTCAGAACTGGCACTTGAACCAAGACTTCTGGTTCCAAGTACAGAGCTCTTTCCATTAGTCCACACAGCCTTTCATAAACTCAGGCATAAACCAATCAGTAAAAGTGTATTAAATCTCTATTATGTGCTGGGCAGTATGGATACAAATGGAAAAAGGAGCTCACATTCTATCATGGCACAAGTTCTCAAACTCTGTGCTCTCAAGTTTCCTTTACACTCTTAAAAATTATAGAGGACCTCAAAGAGCTTTCACTTATATTGGATGTAGATAAATAGATAGACACATACACACATATGTATGTGTACATATATGTATGTGTATATGTGTGTGTTTCTATACACATATATTTTTATTCACCATATTAGAAATTCAAACATCTTGGTATTATTATGAAAATAGTTTAACCTCATAGACACAGTGAAAGGGTCTTGGAGACTCTCAAACCCCCAAGTTCACTCCCTGGACTGCAGTTTGAGAACCACTATGCTAAGGAAATATGACAGCTTCACAAAAGTATAAGAAAAATATTAAAAAAATCACACAGTGATTGATGGAGAGTATGGGGAGGCACAACACTAACAACTAAGAATCAGGGAAGGCCTCTTGAAGGAAGTGATACCTGAGGTGAGCCTTGAGGGGCTCTAGTAGTTCTAAGAGATATACAGGAGTAGGGAAAGAATGTTCCAGCATTAGGTGACAAGGAGGACAGTCTGTGCAAAGTGAAGTGTTGTGAGGGGTCCAGTCTGTTAAAGAACATTTCCTGCCTGGGGAGAGATCTGGACAGGGTCGTTGGAAGATGTGAGGCTGGTATAAAGCTTTAAAAGACAAGTCAGAATTCAGTTGAGGGTTGAGGTTCATGAGATATGAATGAATAGTCAGGGTGAGACTGTAACAAAAGGGTACTGGTATGACCTGTACAGGGAGGCTCTTTGTAAGGAGGTAAAGAGGGATCTTGAGTGCTAAGAAGTTTGAACTTTACTCAACCTATGGTTTACTCTCTTAGACATCAAGGAAATAGAAACATAAATAAGTATTTGTTTCGCGTCCCTATATGGGGAAGCCCTGTTTACTAGATGATGACAGACACACTTTAAGTGGAGTTGGGGTTTCAATATCCTCACCTGTGACAGAGGAAACCCCCACCGTGCTAACCAGTCTGGTTTAATGAAGCTGTACAGGAAACTCTCTTAGCTCTGAAGCAAGATGAAGTTCAGCTGTGAACCCTGGCCTCCCAGCAAGGGAAAACAGGGGTTCTTTGAAGGGGGACACAGCCACACTGCCCTCTCTAGATAGCCATCAGTCAGTGCATGAGGGGAAGTGTGAGGACCAAGGTCAAGCAGCTGGTGAAATCAAATGCCCTGAAGGAAAAACTATTGGCCAGGTCCTGAAGAAGTTAATAAACCTTTCCCTTGGTTTATAATTCTAAATTTCATGGAAGAAGGAATTGATTTGGTTAGATCAGATAGAAAATATACTTTATAAGGATTATAGCAAATGGCAAATTGAGTTTCTGGGATTGGAGGGGACCTTAAATCGTTGAGTATTAAAACTGAGGGAGACAGCGTGCTGGGACATAGAGCATGGAATGAGAGTGGTAGAAGAGAGCTTATAACTTTTGAAGCTAGGAGGGTCCTTAAAAACCATTTTGCCTAGTTCCTCATAAACATGAAGAAACTGAGGTCCAGAAAGAGAGTGATTTTAGTGTTTGTACTTATCATCGAGACCTTGTTGAAAAAGAATCGAGCCAGTAACTCCATTATTTCATGAATCAGCCCTAAAATACTTCAAGGGTTTTCATCATTCAGTAATTACTATTATTATTAGTTGCAGCTAACATTTTTGTAATGATAATAGTAATAATTTCTCCTGACTACCCTACAAGGTAGATAGCCTGTGAATTTTTCTCTCCATTATGCAGATGAAGAAATTGAAGGTCATTTGAGAAAAATTAACTTATTTAGGGTAATTTAATAATTGTTAGAGCTGGGACTTGAACCTCGTCTTTTTGACTTGCAATGCACTTCAGCGTTGTTGAGACCCTATTTTCCATGAAAGTGGACATGCCTTTTTTTGGTTTGCTTTTTTCCAGCCTTTTGGGGGTTGGATTTTATTCCTGGTACCCCTCCTTTGGTCTTGTTTACAGAAGCTCCTCTAATCTTTATGGGGAGTCTCCTTTGGAGAGGCTTTCTCCAGAGGATCATAATAGCTTTTTAACTCTGCTTAGGTTTGTTTAGCAGAAAGGGAATGGAGAACCTTATCTGCTGCCTAATCCCTCTTGAATGTTTACATTGCTCTGCTGAACTAAATGCTGTTTAAAGTGGCAACCATCATAATAACCAATGTGCAGCTGCCCAAGTTGATTGAAACCTATTACAATAAGTGATAATACTGTCATATAAGTAAAAAGTTAAGTTGCTTATCATTCAATTTTGATAAGCTACTTAAATTTTATAGTAGCATGTCTCAGTGTCAAACAAATGTTAAGGATAGAGGGCTGTTCACTTTCTCTGTCATGGATATTTCATCTCACATCATTTATTATCCCAAGTTGCACAGTTTAGTTAGCATAGGGGCCCTGATTTTCTTAGAGGTGGCAGGATGCAGTCGTATTGTGTCCAGTTTGGGGGCAACACAATTTAGAGGAACATTGACAAGATGAAGCTTGTAAGAAAACGTGAATGAAGATTAAGGGTGATGAGGGGACTAATCTTGTCATTGAAGAATACTTGAAAGGAATGTGGGATATTTAGTGGAAAAAATAGTACTAATGGTCACTTAAAGCTATCTAGCTTTTAAGGTTTACAGGGCATTTCTCACAATAACCCAATGAATATTATTGTCCCTAGTTTACAGAAGAAGAAACTGAGGCCCAGAAAAGTCATGTGACATGTTTTGGGTTCTAGAAGAACAGGAGCTTCATTCTGCTGCCTCTTTGTCCACTGCTTTTCTCATTGCCCCCCACTAAAGAAGTGAAGGTTTAGGTTGTTTAGGACCCCAGGCTTCAACCCAGGAGTACTGGAATTTCTGTCAGGAGAAGGGGTAAGTCTTGTTTTGTTTCTCCCCAGAAGGCAAATCTATTAGCAGTGGGTAAAAGCTTGGCTTTGTCAAGAACAGATCATGCCAGATTAACCTTTTCTTTTTTTTTTTTTCTTTTTTCTTTGATAGAACTGCTAGACTGGTAACCAATCAGAGGAATGCTGTAGATATAACTTCATTAGATTTTAGCAAATCACTTGAAAAAAGGCTCTAATGCTGTTCTTGTGGGAAAAAAATGGAGAAATTTAGTTGAATGATACTGCAGTTGGGTGCATTCTGAACTGGCTGAATGGCCAGAAAGCTTGTCATTAATCATTGTTTCAACATCAACTTAGAAGGGGGTCAGTAGTATAGTTCCCCCGGAGATTATTCTCTTTTCATTCTATGTTGTCACTTGGAGATCTCCCACAGGTTCAGTTATCATCTCTGTGTACATGGTTGTCAGATCTGTACGTCTAGAACTACTTTCCCTCCTGAACCATACAGTCCCCCAATCACCAAATGCTTCTTGGATATCTGTACCTGGATGTCAGATGGGGATCTCAAACTCAATATTATTTCCAAAACAGAGCTCATTAACTTCTTCCCCTAAACTCACTTCTGTATTTTCCTATGACTGTAAAGGGGACTGCTGGGATTCTGCCAGTCCCCTATGGCTGCAAACAGTATTACGTACTCCTTGCTCTCACTCATCTCACCTCACAGTACCTCTTATTGCACCTTCCCCTCTGAAAGCACCTTCCATCTTTCTCTGCACTCACACAGCCAGCACCTAGTTCAGATCTTCATTATCTGTCACCTGTACTACTGCAGTAGTTTTTTAATTAATCTCCCTGCCTCAAACCTCTTCCCACTCCAAGACATCTCCCCCTCAGGTGCCAAGTCATTTTTCTAACATGTGAGGTCTGAGCATGCCACCTCTCTCCCCAGCTCCCAGTCTCTACTCAATAAACTCCCATAGATCTTTGATCCTGAAGGATCAAATATAAATTCCCTCCTCTTAGATTTAAAACTCTTCATAATGTGGCTCTTTCCTTTTCTGGTCCTTTTCATGTAATTAATAATCCAGGCACACTGGCCTACTTACTGTTCCTTATAGGTGATACTCCATCTTCCATCTTCATGCGCCACTTGTGCCCCATTCTTAGAAAGCTCTGTCTCCTCTCCTCCACCTTACCTCCTCACCTCCCATGTTTCCTTCAGGCTCAGCCCAAATTTCATCCTCTTCAGGAGGCCCTTCCAGGTCTTCCTCAGTTGCTGGTGTCTTCCCCTCCAAGATTACCTTTCACTTACTCTGTATAGACTTTTTATATACCTAGTTTCTTACATGTTGTCTCCCCCATTAGAAAGTAAACACCTTGAGGGTAGGGACCCTGTTTTCGCCTCTCTTTGTCTCCCCAGCACTAATAAGTTTAATAAATGTTTGCTGACTAACCAGCTGACTCTGCTTGGCCCCCCTGTTGTTTTACTATTTTTATCAGTGACTAGGATTGAGTGACTACATAGCATGCTTATCAAATATTCTTATGAAATACGCAGCGAGGGGGGTTATGCTTAACCTGTCAGATGACAGTCAGCATTCAGAAAGATCTCAACAGGCTTGAACATGATGCACAAGCTTTAAAAGCTAACATTTAATAAGGTTACCGTACCGCTGTAACTTCAGTATCAAGATGAGGGAGGTATAACTAGACAGAAGTTTATCTGAAAAAGATCTAGGGAGTTTAGTGGACGTATTTAGTATTCACTTAATAGGAGTCAGAAGTGATCTTATAGGCAAGCGATCAACCAGAAAGCTTTTATTAAGGTACTGGGCTAAGTGATGGAGATACAAATGAAGGCAAAAACTGTCCCTATTCTCAAGGAGCACACCAACAATAAATAGATACATACAAGATATACACAGAGTACTAATAATAACTAGCATTTTTACAATACTTTAAGGTTTGCAATGTAGTTTTCAAATGTTATTTTATCCTCAGAAAAACCCTGGGAGGTAAGTGCTATTATTATATATACCACCACCACCACCACCACACCCCCACATCACCCATTTTACAGATGAGGAAACCAAGGCAGACCCAAGTTAAGTGACTTGCCTAGGGTCACAGAGCTAGTTAAGTGTTTGAGGCAGAATTTGAACTCAGTTCTTCCTCACTCCAGCTCTAACACACTATCCACTGTGCTACCCAGCAGGGTAAATTGGAGATAATATCAGAGAGGAAGGCATTTGTAGCTGATCCTCTTGCAGAAGGCAGGATTTGAACTGATACTTGAAGGAAATGAGGTAGGGAAGGACAGAGAGAACTTCAGGCATAGAGGGTAGACAGTACAAAGGCATGAAAACCAAGGCTGGAGTGTCATGTGTGAAGACCAGGCCCATGTAGCAGGATCCTAGAGAATGTGAGGGAGGGTAAAGTGTAGAAATACCAGAAAGGGAAGAAGGGATGAGGTTATGAAGAGCCTTCAATGCCAAATGTAGGATTTTGTGTTTTACCTTGAAGGTAGTAGAGAGCCATGTGATTTTATTGAGTAAGGAGGTGACATTGTCAGGCCTCCACTTTTTAGGAAGATCATTTTGGAAGTTATGTGGAGGATGAATTGAAGTCGGGAGAGATGAGGTAGGAAAGCCAGTGTTCCTTATTGTTAGGTCTATTTCACTGTTAAAATTGTGTGGGCGTCAAGTAATGAAGGCCTGAACAGGGAGATGGTGATATGAATGAAGAGAAGGGGGAATATTCAGGAGATGTTGTAAAGGCAGAAATGACAAGATTTGGCCACCGATTGGATGTGTGAGGTGAGTGAGAAGGAAGAGTCAAGGATGACAGTGAGGTTGTCAACTTGGGTAATTTGACAATAATGGAAAAGTTGAGAGAGAAAGAGGATTTCAAGGGGAAATAGAATGATTTCTGTTTTGGCCATGTTAAGTTTAAGATGCCTATCACACATTCAGTTTGAGACATGCAAAACTCAGTTGATGATGTGTGAATTTAACTTAGAATGAGACTCCAGAAGACAGTGGTACCATCTCTTTCAAAGATCAGTTCTTCTCTGGGATGTCCATTTGTGTCATGGCTCAAATTCAGCTGTTTTTAAAGTCTTCTCTTGGATTCAGTTTACTGCAGATCCTAACCTGACCCATAAAGTCTCTCACAAGTCTAAAATAGGTTTGTTTTTTTTTACCTAGGATTCACAAAACCCAAGGAATTCATGGATAGATTTCAGTGGGTCTTGTGAACTTAGATGGGAAAACATTATATCTTTAATTTCATCAACTTCTAACTGAAATTTAACGTTTCTTTCAATTAACATAAGCAACAATCATTATTTTGTACAGGGGTCCAGAGACTTTATCAGACTTCTGAATGGGTACATAAAACAAAAAAAAGCTTAAGAACCCCTAATCTAGAGGAAATATCTTCCCTTATGCCTTGCAAATAGATACCTGTCCCCAATTCCTTAATGGCTTAAAATGGATTATTGTGGTTTGATATTGTCTCTTTTCCTTATAAATCAGCATCTCCACTGATCTAGAGGCTTAGGGGAATTCCTTCCTTTCCCCAGGAGTATTTCATTCCACCTCAATTACTTATATCCCTCAGAAAACCTTGGGCATCTGGGAAATGTTATTTAATTTTGTCTGGGACTACCTCCTGAAACGTCTACGGGATGGAGGAATAATACTTCTCCTACCCCCTGGCCACAGACATTGGGAAAAGCAATAACTTTTGGTTCTCAGTACGTATAAACCTCTGTACATATATCATCTTCCCTGACATAGTTTTTGTATATTCCTTCATATCAGAAACTGTTTTATTTATCTTTGTATTTCCTGTAGTGCCTACTATAGCCCCTTTTACATAGTAGGTTGTAACAATAAATGTTTGTTGAGTTAATGAATAAGTGAATGGATTTCCTTAGGAGGCATTTCAAAGAAGATATATACCAATCTACCCAACATTCCCTACATGCTCATTATTTCTTGTCTCAATTAATTCCGATGAAGAATTGCTTAAATGGTGGTAAAGGAAATGTTGGCCTTGGAATGATGGCCCTCATTCCTAAGAGGCTTCATCTGAAGTATTCATTGGAAGCAATATAGTCAGTAACTTTTTAAACTTTGAGATTCTCACAATTTAAATGTATCACATAACTCAGATCCTGGTACTTCTCATCGCCTGGCTCACAGCTCTCCTTTCCACACCAACTCTGGCCTGTATTCTAGAGGACTTAAATGTTCATGTTGATGTTCCCTTAAACATTTCATCCTCCCATTTCCTCAGTCTGTTCAAGTCCCATGATCTGCTCTTCCTGCCACTTCAGTCATTCACAGGGAAGATCTTACAAACACCCACAAATGTTCTACTCTCAACATCAGGGACTCTGAAATTCCTTTTTCAAATCATATTCTTTGATAATTCCACCTCTCTCTATCTTCTACTCCTCCTAAACTTATTCAAAGGTTTAGGTTCTCGCTGTGACATCCAGTTCTTCTGTCCGCTAGTACCAGGAGTGGGGAACCTGGGGCTTTGAGGCCACATGTGGCCCTCTAGGTCCTCAAATGTGGCCCTTTGACTGAATCCAAACTTCACAGAACAGATTCTCTTAATAAAAGGATTTGTTCTGTGAAACTTGGTCTCAGTCAAAAGGTCACACTCAAGGACCTAGAAGGCCACAGGTTCCCCACCCCTGCCTAGTACCGTACTTGCCTAAGCCATCATCTCTAATCTGGATTCATTGGCCTTCCTTCCAAATCTTGATCTGTTAACAATTTCAGCTCTGTCCTATACTCTCAAATACATTGCTTCTCATACCTTACTAAACCCTAACCCTGGATTAGTCCCACCCTCCACCTGTCCTACTCCTACAGCCTGGCCACCCTTGTGAATACTCTCTCCTCTTTGAATTATTTTCTGACACTGCTCTGTCCTTGTTCTCCACGTACTTCTCTATCAACTCTTCAGTGTTTTATACTGGATCATTATCCATGCCTTTTACCCTAACTGTAGGTATATTCCCAAGCTTTGTCCTGGGCCCCCTTTTCTCCATATCCCCTCACTTGGTAGCCTCATCAGCTTCCATGGATGTAATTTTCATCTCTATGCAGTGGCTACCAAATCTATATACTTGTCTTTCTTGAGCTTTAATGAAGCATAATGAACCTTTTGAACTATTTATATCATAGGCATCTCAAACTCAGCAGCCAGTACAGTGTCTGGAATGGCCTATTGCAGACACTTAATATATGCTTGTTGATTGATTGTCTAACTTCCCTATTTTTATATGTGAAGGAACTGACTTAAAGGGGTCAAGTCATTTGTAGAAGTGGACCTACCTACTAAGGGACAGACTGAGGATTAAAACACTGGTTGTCTGACTCTTATGCTGATGTTCTATCTCTCTGTCTCACACTCCTAATCTTCTTTTGATCCATACTTTTAAGTTCTGTTATTTTACCCTATTAACATGTGGAACACAGATAATTTTGGAAGTTGACATGGATAATACATTTCCTGTACTATGGAGTTGGTTACCATTGCCAGAAATTCATTCATAGCTTATCCAGTAAGACTCCATTCTCTTTTTCCCCTTTTTCCTTTGTGATCATTGTGCCTCCAAAGACTTCATTCGATGCAGGGAAGAGGGCAATGGAGGGAGGTTGGTAAGTCTGTGCCAAGATAAGAGGCAATGTTGAAGAGTACAGAGAGTGCCTGATTTGATGTCAGTAACCTGGGTTAATATCCTGCCGTCTGCACCTAACTAGTAGTGTAACTATGGCTAAGTCATTTAATTATTCTGAGCCTCACTTTCTTTATATGGAAAATTGAGGTATTGATATTTGTATTACCTACCTCATAAGATTGTTGTGAATCTCAGATGAGTTAATGTACGTAAAGCATTTTACAACATTTAAGGGATTATATAAATGTCAGCTATTATAAATGGTTTCTAAGGCCATTTGGACTTACACCTGTGTATAGGACACAGCATAAGTGGAAAGCGATTTGTATTTATGTGTGCTGTTTTGGAGCTATTATTATGTATGCAATAATGATAGGTAAATATAAATTTTTTTTCTGATGGTCTTGGAAGTAGATGAAAAGTTTTCATATACAAAGATAGAATATATGTGTTTCAATTAATTTCTTCTTTATAAAAATCTCTTCATTTTTCAGGTATAGCAAGAATTCATGATGAGTACTTATTTGCCCTATACTTTTTATAAAGAATCTTTAAAGAAAAAAATAATAATTGGCCTCTACTAATGCCTGTTCTTCAATATCTCATCAGGGTATAAAGGTGGCAAGGTATTCTCAAAAGCTCCGCAAGTCTAGCATAAGCTCTGACAGTTTCTGCTAAAATGTAAGCAGCTTTGAATAGATCCCTAATGGTGGACTATGTATCTTTTTATCTGAGAACCAGCCTACCTGAATTCTATCAGACTCATCACCAAAAAGTTGGCTAACGTATAATTAATTTTTTCGGCCACATCAACTCTTGAAGACTGTTGACTATAGCACAGAGAGGCTGCTATCTCCTGTGCTCCAGCCCCCAGTACTGCCACCCTTGATAATGAAATGATCCGTCCCTGAAGTATTAAGTAAAAATCAAACAGGTAATAAGTAAAGGGTGATTAGCATTTCAACCATCTCTTTATAATGTAGCTTATGAAATGGAGATCTTTTTAGGACATAGATAGTTAGATCGGTGAAGGCAGGGATAGCAGATTTCATTTATCTTATATTTTTCCTTTTTCATATATCACTATGCTCTTTATTTAACAGGTGCTTTTAAATGTTCATTAAATAAACTGAAAAAAATATACTTGACTTGAAATATATCATGGTTTGGAGTTTTGATGTTTTCACTTACTTTCAGTATTTTTCTTTTTCTTTCCCAGTTATCTCCCCTGGTTTGAAGTATTTTATAAACTGCTCAACATCTTGGCGGATTATACAGCAAAAGGACAGGTATTTATATTATATCTTTAAAAAAAAAAACCAAAAACTGATTCTATGTCAAATGCTAGAAGGATTTTCCACTAGGCTAACCTGATTAGTGGAAAGAGCACCAGACTAGGAATCAGGAGAATTGTGTTCAAATCATGGCTCTACCATTTAGAAGCCATTTGACTACTGGCAAGCCCCTTAATAGCTTTATCTGTAAATTGAGGGTTTTGAACTGGATGATCTCTAAAGGTCCTTCCTGCTCTAATATTCTATTTGTGTTCCAATGTTCTGTATTCTAAGGGTCCTTCTAGGGTCCTGATATTCTGTGATTCTATTCAATAGCATATATCTATACGGAAATCAAAGTACTTATCAAATATACCTGACACTCCTGATATTAAATGTCTTGTAACAAAGAGGTTATCTAACTTTCTGTATCATGGAAAGAGTTGTCTGTAGTCATAGGTCTTCTTGTACTTTGTCATTACTTTCTGACCCTTCCTTTAAACAGGTTCAGTTCTCATTAGGTTCAAAGATATCTTTCAAGATGTGAGATTATATGGGGCAGCTAGATGGTGCAGTCGATAGAGCACTGGCCCTGAAGTCAGGAGTACCTGAGTTCAAATCCAGCCTCAGACCAAACACTTGACCCTTACTAGCTGTGTGACCCTGGGCAAGTCACTTAACCCCAATCGCCTCACCAAAAAAAAAAAAAAGAAAAAGAAAGAAAGAAAGAAAGAAAAAACAAACAAAAAAACAAAAAAAAGATGTGAGAGTATGGATTGATAACAGGTTTGTTATGACTTTTTTTTTAATTTGACCATTTTTACACCATTTTTTATTGGAGCTACAGACTATAAGCCCTTTCTTTCAAAGTATTTGGAGTTAATTTCTTAACTGTCAGCTTTGCACTATAAAAATAGTGAAAAGGGGGGGCAGCTAGGTGGTGCAGTAGATAGAGGACTGGCCCTGGATTCAGGAAGACCTGCGTTCAAATCCAGCTTCAGACATATAACACTTAACTAGCTATGTGACTCTGGGCAAGTCACTTAACCCCACTGCCTAACCCCCCCCTCCCCAAAATAGTGAAAAGGTAGGTACATCTTGAAGAGCATTAGAACTAGAAGAAAATCATTATCATCACAGTTGACATTTATACATTGACTTATACTTTACAAGACATTTTGAATGCCATACCTTATGTGGTCCTTGCAACAACCCCTTCGAGGTAGGTAACTATTCTTATCTACATTTTATAGAAGAGGGAACTGATACCCTTAGA
Source organism: Vombatus ursinus (assembly GCF_900497805.2). NCBI lineage: Eukaryota > Metazoa > Chordata > Mammalia > Diprotodontia > Vombatidae > Vombatus > Vombatus ursinus. Next base: position 12,959,239 of record NW_020954564.1, on the reverse strand, counting down.
GAGGATGGGACTTCACAGAGATCATGAAGCTAGTGACAGACAAATTCTGATCTTGAACTCAAGTCAGCTGAATTAAAATTCAGTGTTAATTCCACTGTACTGTGCTGTGTTTTATAGCTAAAGTCATCCCTCCACATTGCTGATTCCTCTTTCCATCACACTTGTGATAGAAATCACCATATTTGGTTAAGATACATATAACAGATTGAGTTTACCATCAGCATTAATGATCTCAAACCCTGCTTTCTTTTAGAACTGGTTCTGTATTATATTTGTATATATGTACATGTATGTGTATGTGTGTATGCACATATGTATTATATGTGTGTATGTCTTATTTTCTAGTGCCTAACCAATGTGAGTGCTTACTTAGTAAATGTTTATTAAATGCTCTGGAGTATAGATATCAATGAGATCTTTTCTTCTAAGTCCTGCACTTAACACTCATTTTTTGGATTTCAAAGAACCTTTCCCATCCTCAGTGGAGACTATGAGCAAAGAATTACTATATACAAAGGAAAAGTCATTTATCTTGGGCAGAATTCAATGGTATCTGAGATACTGGTGTATTTTCATCAAATCCTGTTTCTTACTTATACCATACATTATATTTGGTAGAGTTTAGTTCAACAAAAATTAATTAACTAACTACCGTGTATAAGATGCTGAGGGTGTAAAGGTTTAAAAAAATGTTTCTGATTGCTGATGGTGAATGTTAGAGTTCATAGCCGCCCTCCTTTCCAACTCTATTGATTCTCTGTTTACTTCTAAAGGTTGACATTATTTTAGAGTTGGGAGGTGCTTAAAATATAGAATGGTAGAGCTAGAGGGGACCTTAAAACATAGAATGTTATAATATAGACTCTCAAAGTTGAAAGCTGAAAATTTGTTTAGTCAAATCCTAGCTGAAGCAAGAATCTTCTTTACCACTTCCTCAGTAAGTGGTCATCTAACCTCTATTTGAAGACATCCACTGATGCCCAACCTATGAGCTCCTGAGCCAGTGCATTCTATCTTTAGGAAGTTCTTTTTTTCATTTCATTGAAACCTGCCTTCCAGTATCTTCTTTTCATTGTCCCTAGTTCCACCTGATAGAGCCATGAAGAATTGGGCTAATTCTTCTTATGACAATGTTCTACACTTTTTTAAATATAATTTTTTTCCAAATTACACTTAAAAACAATTTGTAACTTTTATTTTTTTTAATTTAAATTTAAATTTTGAGTTCCAAATTCTCTCTCTCTCTCCCTTCCTCCTCTCTGAAATGGCAAACAATTAGATATTAGATATAGATATAGATTATACATGTACAGTCATGCAAAACATACTACCATATTAGCAATGTTGTAAGAGTAAACAGAGACCCCCCCACAAAAAAAACCCAAGAAAAATAAAGTAAAAAAAAATGTATGGTTCAGTCTACATTACATCTTGTAATGTTCCCTGTCTTCTGTTTGGTCACAAATTCTTTCCCTATCCATAGATCTGACAGATAAAATACTCTCCTAATTTGCTTATGTCATCACCCTTTATATCTAAATCATATATCTATTCTGACCTTATCTTGGTTTATGTGTGAGATATTAGTCTATACCTAGTGTCTGCCAAACTGCTTTCCAGTTTTCCCAGCAATTTTTGTCAAATAGTGAGCTCTTGTTCTAAAAGCTTGGATCTTTGTGTTTATCAAACACTAGATTACTATAGTTATTTACTACTTTGTATTGTGTATATAATCTATTGCACTGATCCACTACTTTATTTCTTAACCAGTACCAGACTATTTTGATGATTACTGCTTTGTAATACAGTTTGAACTACTTGGCTACCTTTCTTCACATTTTTTTTTCATTGATTCCCTTGATATTTTGACCTTTTGTTCTTCCAGATTAGTTTTTTTTTTTTTTACTATTTTTTCTAGCTCTGCAAAATAATTTTTTGGTAGTCTGATTGGTATGGCATTGAAGGAGTAAATTAATTTGGGTAGAATTGTCATTTTTATTATATTGGCTTGGCCTACCTATGAGCAATTAGTGTTTTTCTAATTGTGATCTATATTTTAATTTTTTTAATTTTTTATTTTTTTAGTTACGCAGTGGGGTTAAGTGACTTGCCCAGGGTCACACAGCTACTAAGTATTATGTATCTGAGGCCAGATTTGAACTCAGGTCCTCCTGAATCCAGGGCCAGTGCTCTATCCACTGTGCCACCTAGCTGCCCCAATGTTTTATATTTTTAAAGACTATAATCATGTACAATGATCCTCCACCACCTTCTAAACCCTCTCTACTCTGGGCAGAACATTTCCAATTCCTTCACCATATCCTGATATGGCATGGTCTTCAGTCCTCCCAGTCACCCTTTTTTGCATGCTCCAGTTTTTTATGATCATCCTGAAATTTTACCTCCCTAACTGAGCACAATTCAGATAGATTTTGATAGAGAAATGAGCAACCACCTTCCTTGTTCTGACCACTAGCTTTTTTTGGATACTAGGTCAGATTGCTGGTTTTTATTAAGTTTGTAGGCGACTATAGCCCATCCCTTCATGGCCCTCCACAAAATTGGGATTGCTGAGCCCAGATTATTGCTGCTGTTGTCTCTATCCAGAGGGGCCCTGACCCTTCACAGGCTCCACCTCACTGGATCACTACTGTATGCATTGGCAGGGGAATCAGAATACTCACCTTCCAGTGCTATTTCCAGATTCTCCCTCTACTACCATCATGCATCAGCGCACTTTCTCCAAACTTATCACCTGATCCAGAACCTGATGGTCATTACCAAATTACTGCCTAGGACATTCTCCATCATTTTTCAGTGAGATTAGTGACTGGCTTACACAATCCCTGACTACCCCAACTCTTGCCTTCATAATAAGGAATTTCAACATATATGTTGATGTTCTCATAAATACCTTAACTTCATAGTTCCTCCATTTATTCAACTACCACATGCTACTCCTTTACCACATCTCAGATATCCACAGAGATTGTCATTCCCTCAACCTTGCCATTACCCACAGGTGCTTCACATCCATGATCAAGAAATTCTGACATTCCTTTACCAATAATACCCTTTCATCATTCTATCTTTCCCTATGCCCTACTCCTTCCAAATCTATTCATTTTCACCATGATCCATAGTCTCACCTCTCCTCAATGTTTTGCCAAGCCATTATCCTTATTCTGGCTAACCTCTCTCCCCATCCACATCTTGGTGTTTTGGTGAAGTAGTACACACACACACACACACACACACACACACACACACACACACACACA
>NW_020954564.1:12796788-12955948 GCF_900497805.2 Vombatus ursinus | reverse complement strand
CACACACACACACACACACACACACACACACACACACACACACACACTTTCTTATACTCTCAAATTCCTTGCTTCTTTGTCCTTTCACTATTTAAGCCTTGCCAAACTCTAACCCTGGATTACTCCCACCATTTGCCTCATCTGATCCTACTTATGTGATGCTGAACAGAGCTGGTGGAAGTCTTGGAACTATGCTGATTAGATCTACTACAAATTTATGTGATCTCATTTCATCTGGGCCTTTATCACAGCAAGACAAAATTTTTATTCCTCCCAAATTGATTCTCTTTCCTTCTCTACAATAACTGTTTAAGCCATTTCTTTTCTTCTCAATATTTCACTATCCCTTCAGCCCTTCTCTACCAATACCCAGGTCATTCTCCATTTTTTTCTCAAAGTCAGTATGTGGCTCATTCTTTTCTTTTTCTCTTCGGTTCCTGCTCCTACACTTGGGGCCTTCAACATACACATTGATGCTCCCTGAAACATCCTAACCTCTCAGTTTCTCTATCTCCTCAGATCCCACGACCTGCTCCTCTACTCCACTTCAGCCACACACAGAGTTAGAGACACTTTGGATCTTGCCATCATCCACGTGTTCCATTTTAATAATGAAAAACTATGAGATTTCCTCCATCTGATTATAAACTATCATTCGACTTTCCCTATGCTTTACCCTTCCTAGGATTACTTTTCGTCATATCGTGACTTCTGATACCTATGGGTCTCATGTGACCATTATTTATTCCTATTCTGTATTCATTTCTTATTTCTCAATCTCAACCAGGTAGTTAACAAGTTCAACTTCAGAGTCTTTTATCCTTAAATGTCTTTTCCCATTTTCCCGATTTCCTACTCTTTCTTTGCCAAAATGCAAACTTGGATTGCTGTTACCGTCTGCCTCCTCTTCTACTCCTCAAATGCTGCTGTATAGAGTTACAAGGAGCTGCCTGTGTCTACTATACATTTGTTATCTAATCCCAGCTGGGCACTCATTGCAGCAAGGCAATCCTTTTCCTCTTCCTTAACTGATTCCTTATTCCACTGTCCACAGAGGCTTTTTCATATGTTATTGTTTCTTTTGAAACTTCCTTTTCCCCTTACCCTCTCAGCTGAGTTTCTTGCCTCATGCTTTACAAAACCAAAACAAAACTGGACTATCCAGTGAAACTCTACTGTAATTCCCTATTCTTCACTTGACAATCCAGTCTCCTCTTTTCACAACTGTTTGACCTCCCTCTCCACCACTGCCTCCTTTATTCCAGTCTCTAATGAAGAGATGATCTTTCTCTTCAGCAAGGCCAGTACTTCTAAATGGACCCTCAATCCCATCCCCTCCTGACTTCTCCATCATATTCTCTTCACTATTACTCTTATTCTATCTTGAATTTTCAGTTTCTCCTTATCTACTGGTTTCTTTCTTGTTGCCTACAAAGATATCAATTCTCCTTTGTTCCTAAAAACCCTCACTTAGGGTTACCCTTATTCTTTATCTTTCTTCTCCTTTAAAACTTCTTTAAAAATCATCTATACTCAGTCTTTCCACTTCTTCTCTCACTAATGCATTATTATCAGCCTTGCTGCTGTACCCTAAGGACCATGGAATTTTTCCATCTTAATGAAACAGAAACTTTCTGTATGTGTTATTTCCCATAATAGAATATGAGCTCCTTAAAAAGGGGAATATCTTGGTTTTCTCTTTGCATCCCCAGTGCTTAGCATGGTTCTTTGTAATAGTAAGCACTTCATAAATATTTTTTCATTCATTCTCATTTTCATTTTCTTTGTATTCCCCTATAATCTGACTTCTTGCCTCATCATTTAACTGAAAATTCTTCTCCAAAATTATCAACAATATCTTACTGGTCAAATTTAATAGCCTTGGGCCAGCTAGGTGGTACAGTAGATAGAGCACTGGCCCTGGAGTCAGAAGAACTTGAGTTCAAATCCAGCCTCAGACACTTAATAGCTGTGTGACCCTGGGCAAGTCACTTAACTCTGATTTCCTCTGTCCCTTACCCCCCCCCCAAAAAATTAATGGCCTCTTCTTTGTCCTTTTCCAACTTGAATTCTCTTTAATGCTTGACAATGTTGACCAAGATCTCTGTTTTCATGGCATTGATTCTCCTCCTACCTATCTGACCACTATTCATCTCCTTTGCTGATTCATAATCCTTGTCCTTTCCACTAACTATGGGTCTATCCCAGACCTGAGCCCTCTTCTCTCTTCTCTCAGTGCTCTTTGTCTCTTAGTTACCTGATCAGCTTTAATGGATCCAAATACAATCTCTACACAGATGGCTCCCAAGTCTATATATCTAGCACTGGTCTCCATTTTAAGCTCTAGTCCTGTATCAGTGACTGCACATAAGACATTTTGAACTGCATGTCCCGTAGACATCTCAAACTCTGTATGTCCTAGATAGAACTTATTATCTTTCCCCAAAACCAATCCTTCTTCTGAACTTCCTTTTATTATCTAATGTACCACTGTTCTTCTAGTCACTCAGATTCTTTAACTTGGTGTCATCTTTGACTTCTGCCTCTCACTCAGCTTACATTTCCATTCCATCACCCAATATTTTTGTCTGTGTCTCCACAATATCTCATAGACATCCCTTCCTTTCTATTCACACAGCAACAACCCCAGTTTAGGCCTTCATCACCTCTTCCCTGCATTATTTTTATAGCCTTTTCTTTGCTCTTCCTGCTTAAAGCCTTTCCTGACTCCAGCATATTCCCCACTCAGCTGCCAAATTGATTTTCCTAAATTTCAAGTCTGATTATTGATTCACTGTTCAGTAAACTCTGGAATTTCTTATTGCTTCTAGAATCAAATATAAATTCCTCAGTTTCACGTTTTAATCTTTTACTACCTGTCCCCTTCATGCCTTTCCAGTCTTCTTGAACTGTAATCCCCTCTTCAGACTTTGCAACCCAACCATACTAGCCTATTCACTGTGCAAAATAGTATAGCACTCTGTCTCCTGTCTCTTTGCACTGACTATCCTTCATGCCTGGAATGCACACCCTCCTCAATTCTGCTTTTTGAAATTTCTGGTTTCTTCAAGACTCAATTTAAATACCACCTTCTACATGAAGCCTTTCCTGGCACTCCGAGCTGCTAGTTCACCCTCTTCCAAAACTTGTAATTATTTTGTACACATTCCTTACATACTTATATGTATATACACATTGTTTCTCCAATTGAAATGTAAGTCCCTTGAGGGCAGGGACTGTTTCAATTTTTGTCCTTTTTTATCCCTAGTGCATAGCACATTGCCCATAACACAGTCAGCACTTAATAAATGATTGTTGATTGATCTCTTTGTGTTCTAGTCACATCTTATTCTTCCTGTATTTGCCATTATTTTTTTAAACCTAGGTACAGACTTTACATTTGTCCCTTCTTAAATTTCAGTTTTTGTATCCTGACAAAGCAAAGGCCAAATTGACTGTGAAGACTGAGGATGGGGATTGGCATTGGCATTTGGATAGTTTATGAATAGGGAGTATTTTCAAATTTTTTAAAAATTTAGGTTTTTCCATTGAATTAGAATTCATATTACTTTGACATCCAATCAATAATGTTCAAATAACTTTTATAATTAATATGTTCCAGAATCCTCCATTATTGTACATTGTTTTAACTTGAAGCTTCTTAATAGAGTGTTATATACTCTGTGATTCTTTAAGATAAAATTGAGGATGATGATACAGATCTTCATTAATCTCCCAGGAAACTACATTGTTTCCATTTTGAAATCATTGTTATGGGGTCAGATTACTAGATTATTTTGAGAGTCTCTGGTATATAATGCATGAAAAGTAATCTGCTACATGTCTAATGTAGAAATATGCTTGGCATAACATCATTTGTATAATTGGTATTGTATTTCTTGTCTTCTCAAAAAATTGGAGAGGGGGGTAAAGGGAGGGAGAGAATTTAGAACTGAAAATAAGAATAAAACAGAAATAATTTTTAAGAATGTAATCTGTTATGAATATAACCAACATTTGTGGGAGAATCTCTTTGGTCTTTGCAAGTAAAATGTAAACAAAACTTAGCTGCAGCATGGTCTAGTGGAAAGGACCCTGAATTTGCAGTCAGCGTTCTTGAATTTGTGCTTTGCATCTACCCCTACAATGAGATGTGTTTCAAAGGAAAAAATAAATGTTACTAGACACTGAAAAATAAAGTGATTATAAGCTGCTCTCAAGTATTACACAAACTCAATTGGGAAGAAGCAAAAATGGGACGTGTATTTGGGCATTTTTGACATTTACCTAATTTTATGCTTCCAATTCTGCCCCCAACCTGTGACTACCCCCAGCTACAGCGGAGTCAGTGGCCAGACCTCTTCCATGCAAGTTGTTTATTGATGTCTGAGCTTTCATTTTGTTATCTAGAACTGTTCTTTTTTTCAGGAGAGTCAAAGAAATGAGCTGCTTGAAACACTTTACAAACTTCCCATCCCTGATCCAGGAATGTCTGTCCATCTCAGTGTGGTAAGTGAGACAGACTACATGTCATTAAGAAGAAACAGTTTCATTATATAGTATTTAAAGGAAGACTTATTCAGATAGGATCATGGCTTTGAGTTTTTTAATGTTATTTTTATATTTTGCTTTTAAAAAGTACAATCATTTCAGAGCTTAGTTAAGTATGGGTATGGGGACAGGGAGAGTGCAGGGTGAAGGTGTTGGTGTTTTTTTATTGCAGTCTGCATACAATGATATAATGGAAAGAATTTGCTCAGAAGACCTGGTTTTCTAAGTCCTCTGATCCTGAATTCCAAACTTGTTAATCCCTAATTTTTCAATTCAGCAAATTTCTATTAACTCAATGTCTCAGGGTTGAAAGGGTTGTCAGAGGCCATTTAGTCCAACCTGTATATGAAACATGAATTTCCTCTACAACAATCTGTAGAAGTAAACCAACCTTTGCTTGAAATCTTTATGGGGGAGGGAGGTTGTTGGGGGGAGGGGATGGAAGAAGAGGCATGGGTGGAGGAAGAATTGGAGACCCACTACCTCCAGTCCCACTTTTTGTTAGGAAGTTTTTCCTTATATCAAGCCTAAATTTGTCTTCTTATCAACTTTACTTCATTTCTAATAGTTTTTATCAACAGAATAAATCTAATCCCTCTTTCCAGGTGACAACTCTAACATCACAAAGGCATATGTCATACATGGTTTGGCCTCTAGAAACAACATTGAAAACTTCTTGTTATCTCCAACCTCACTGATTTTCTGTGCCTAGTCTTTCTTTTAACAGTCTCTGCTCTGGACATGCCTTCTTCACATAACTGGTATCGCCTACCTGTTTTGGAATCTCTTTTACCTTGAACCTTCCATTCCAGAAACTTCCATTACTCACAGAACTTTACTAATTGGTGACTTCTCACCTGGGACATTCCTACCTGGGAAACCTATTATATGCTACTGAGAACCCATTCTTTCAGATAAAATCCTAGCTCATCGTCTGCATTGCTGAGCTGACCTGTTGTTTGGTCTGGAAGCAAAGTGTTCCTAAACCAGACTAAGAGGAGTGGCAAGTCTCTCAGAGGGTCAGCGATCTCTTTTCCTTTCCTGCCATTGCATGAAGACCATTTCATCCAAAGCCCCGATCCTCTCCTGGATGAATTGAGCCTGGGTCTTGCTGCTTCTGGAAGCTATGACCTAGATGTATCCCTTTTTGTATTTTGGTGACTGTCATCCAGGTGTATCAATTTCCCTGAACCTCTGTTCTCTTGATGTTCTTCTCATTTTCCTGGATTTCTCAAGTTAGGTCTTATGCCTCCCCTTGTGTGAATTAAAATGTGCCTGTAATAAAGACCTGTTGCTTTTAGCATTCCTGGCAGGTCTGCCTCTTCTGTGAAAATCTCTAAGTCTCCCAACCAGCTGGCATTCTCAGCACTCTCCAAAGTACTTTGTTTCATAATGGGAAGCATACTTCTGTTCTTTAAAAGATCTCCAATTTCATGGGTATGGACAAACCACTTGCTAATCACAGCCCCTTCTCACCTTAGTTGTTGCTTTTATGCATTCGGGGTGAAAAAAAAATTTCTCAGGTGCCAACTTTCTGGTAATGAGCCTTTTCTCACTTGGTTAGTCTGTTCCTTCAAAGTCAGTCTATCACCGAGCCCATACTTCAAGCTTTGCTGCCTTGGTGTGAGATCTGCCAGAGCTTGCACTTAACTGGCCTGACAATGGAGAGCAACTACACCCCATGATAAAGCTTCCAAAGAGAACTGCAGTAGAGGATGCATTTTCACATCTCTTCTTTGCCTTGGTTATTATAAATTCATACCATTCAGTTTTGATTATTTTGTTTTTCTGTCCATTTGTATTGTCATAGGCATTGTACATATGGTTTTCCTGTTTCTGCTTACTTCACTTTGAAGCAATTCATATAAATCTTCCCATGCTTCTCTGTAGTTGTAGTTATAGTTTCTTACAGTGTAGTGATATTCCATTACATTCATATAACACAACTTGTTTATCATTGCCCTATCAATGGGTGTCTAATTTTATTCCAGTTATTTGGTACTACAAAAAGTGTAGCTATAATTATTATAGTGTGTGTGGCCTTTCTTTATTGTCATTGACTTCCTTAGGGTATATAACTAGCAGTAGGATCTCTTAGTCAAAGAGCATAGACATTTTATTCACTTGTTTTTAGAATAATTACAAATTTCTTTCCAGAATGGTTGGAACCATTTTTTCTTTGTTTTGAAGGATGAAGTTAACATTCAGACAAGTCAGTAAGCTACTATCTGCTCAATTTTTGGCAGATAAGTCTGCCAAAAAGTTCCATTAGATGTCTGGATAATTGAAGTTCCTCCTTGCTGTTATATTTTACCTCAGTTTCAGGCTTGTGGTCTGTTTCTTGAATTCCTCATCGTTTTGTTTTGTTTTTTTCTATCCAGGTGGTGTCATATACTGTGATAACAACATTGCTTTTGTTTCTCCCTCCATTAATTGTCATCCAAATGCTCTCTACTGTGCTTCCACCTTCTACTTCCTGGATTTCCTCACATTATTGTACCTTCTTAACATAACTGCTACCCTACTCCCATTTTACCTATTCTATGTCTTTTAATATGTTTACTCATGCTTTTTATGTAACTTTTATTTTATTTTTAAAAATTAACATTCCTCTTTCTCTCTCATTCCTCCCCCTACCATGAAAGGAAAAAAAAATAAACAGACCTTTGTAACAAATATGCATAGTCAATCAAAACAAATTCCCACATTGACTATGTCCAAAAATATGTCTTATTCTGTACCTGCAGTCCATCGCCTCTCTTTCTAGGTGAGTAGTGTGGTTCATCATAAGTTGTCTAGAAATATGGTTGGTCATTGCATTGAACAGAGTTTTTAAGTCTTTCAAAGTGATTTGTCTTTACAGTGTTGTTGTTATTGTAGAAATTGTTCTTTTGATTCTACTTACTTCATCCTGCATCAGTTCATATAAATTTTCTCAGGTTTCTCTGAAACAATCCTATATCATTTCTTATGTCATGATGATGTTCCTTTACATTTATATACCATAATTTTTCTCAACTTATGGGCACTCCCTTTGTTTCTGATTCTTTGCTACAACAAAAAGAGCTGCTGTAAACATTTTTGTTCATATGGTTAATTTTCCTCTTTCTTTGATTTTTTTGGAGTACAAGTTTAGCAATGGTGTCCTTGGGTCAGAAAGTATGCAGTTTAGTGACTTTGGGAGCATAATTTCAAATTGCTTTCAAGAAAGGGTTGGTCAATTCACAGCCCTACCAGCAACTTGCCAGTATGCCTGTTTTCCCAAAGCCCCTCTGGCAATTCTGTTTCCTTTTTTGTTATCTTTATCAATCTGATATGTGGTATGCCTTCAAAATTGCTTTAATTTACATTTCTATTAATGATTTAGAGCATGTTTTTAGGTGACTATTGATCATTTAGATTGCTTCCTGTGAGAGCCTCCTGTTTGCATCCTTGGGCCATTTTCCTTATTTGGAATGGCTGAGCCATTTCCAGTCATCTTTTTCACTCTCCTAAATTTCCGTCATAGTTATGAGGTCAAATTTCTGTCCTTACATAAGGACAAGTTTACCATGTGCATGGCATAAATTTTAGGCATTTATATATAGATAGTTGAAGTCATGAGTTTTGATCATGGCTCCTTTTTTATGAACCTCTGAGTGTCTTAACTGTTACTCATCTTTCTTCATTGTAGCTGCTCTCGGCTGCATATGTCTTGATAGATATACATAAGCAATTTCTCCCTTCTCATTACCTTTTTTATTTTCAAGCTCTTTGGATTGAATTTTTCAATAACCAGCTAAGTATGATTACTAGTCTTTGTTAGGTGAGACCCATCTCATCTCAGGAGTCTGTCGTTCTTGTGTTTTAAACTGTGGCCCAGAATCCAAATCACATTCTCAGATACCATATTGTTAATCAATTGTTCATTTTCAAAATCAAATTTTCTCTTCTGCTTTTTCTTACTTCAGTGAGTATCAGTGAAGGAAATGATCATTTTGAGATGAGCTAGAAAAAAAGTCTTACTTAGATTTCATTCATTGGACCTGAGTTAGAATCCTATCTCAGCTACATATTTCCTTTGTGGATTTGCCTGAGTCACTTAACCTCTGTAGGTCTTGGATTTCTTATCGCTAAAATGAGATAGTTCAAACTAAGATCAGACTGAGAGAGCTAGTCCCTGCCCTCAAGGAGGTTACAATCCTCCTACAAGGATGGAAAACAATACACAAAAGGAGTCTAGAAAGCAGAGTGAAGTGAGGAACAGACATCTAGGGGTATCTTGTTTCCTAGAGTTGAAACCAGACAGAGCTGCAGATACAAAGTCAAGGGGGTGGATGTCCAATTCCTGCCCTCTATAAAGGAAGGTTTTGGGAGGAGTTTGGTATTCCACCTTCCAGTTCTCTAATCAAAGTAGAAAGGAGGCTGAGGGAGGTGGCAGCTAGTCTTGAATTAGCTACATGGTTAAGCCATTAGAAGTGAAGAGCTCATCCTGGGTGAGGCATCTTGTTCTTGGAATTGAAACCAGTCAGGGTTACAGATGCAAAGTGGAGTCAGCTGGACATCCAATTTCTGATCTCTATAATGGAAAGCTTCAGTAATGACTGATGAAGGATGAGCAGTGGCTGACAAAAGTGGGATAGAGGCATTCCACCTATAGTTACAGTTGTGAGCAAAGGCATAGGGACCTGAAAGTGGATAGAGTTTAGCTCCCATTGCCACGTCCTCTAGCTAGTAGTAAGTTCTGTGTCTGAGTCTGGTTAACCCACCTTGAGAAATCCCTGCTCTAGATCCTTGCCTTCATTGCATCTTAGTTCCTGAAACCTTTTTGGATGACCTGGTCACTAAGACCATTACAGTTCTCAGAAAACAGTGGTTCTTTAGCCAGCATGAGGAGTTAATTATACTGTGGAAGACCTCCATTGTACTGTACTCCTTCTATGTGGCTTTCCATAAAAATACCAAAGGCTAGACATTAAACTCTGACCTTTGTAGTATATGCTGTCCACTGAATTAAAATGGATTCGTCTTCTATCTTCTGTGTTTTACCATGCTCTCATCTCAGTTGATCTAAGAGATAGCTGTGATGTAGTAGAATACTAACTTGATAATTTATGTGACTTTGACCAAATCACCTCCCATCTCTGGGGCTCCATTTTCTGATAAATTGCAATCTGTAGATAATTAGTAAATTATTATATATAATATAATGGTCTATGTAATTATATATAATTAGGTAGTAAAACCTGTAAAGACCTTCTTAAACTTGACTTCCTTTAAAAAAATTCTAAATTTTTAATTAAATGTAATTTTTAATTAAAGTCTGCTTTTCTCCCTCCCACCCCACCCCCTTGGCAAAAGAAAAAGAAAGAAAAACAAAACCATTGCAAAAAATATGGGTAGTCAAACGAAACTAATTCCCATATAGGCCATATCCCGTGCACATTTTTTCAGCAGTGTACGACTCTTTGTGACCCCATTTGGGGTTTTCTTGGCAAAGATACAGGAGTGCTTTGCCATTTCCTTCTCCAGCTCCTTTTACAGATGAAGAAACTGAGGCAAACAGGGTTCAGTGACTTGCCCAGGGTCACACAGCCAGTAAGTGTCTGAAGGCAGATTTGAATTCAGGTCCTCCTAACTCCAGGACTAGTGCTCTATTCGCTGTGCCACCTACTTGCTTTCATAAATATATGCATGTATATATACATATACATAATATACATACATATGTGTATACTTTGTGCACATACACACATATATACATGTGTATACTTCGTACGTACACATACATGCATATTGTGTATATACACTTTTCCATAAACATAGACTTTTCTAAGATCTCTTCCAGCTCTAATATTTTTCCTGCTGAAGTCCTTTCCAACCATAAAATTATCTAGACTAGCCTTGCTGCCAGACCAGTATTACTAGTCATCTTAGATGATCTTTTGGGATATTTCAGCTATTTCATGTCAGTGCTTTTCAGGAATTTTTCTGGTCTTCTCCTGCCTCAAAACATTTCATTTCAGAACATTTCAAACATTTCAGAAGGCTATCAGAGAACAGCTTGGTCCTTACTTTGGTTGGGAATTTCTAGAAACTTTTTTATGTAACCATTTATAAGCCACAGAGTCTCTAACACCTTTTCTTTCCCTTCATTATGAAGTATTTGTTTTCATATTTTATCTTCTTTTTTGCTCCAGTATTTAACTGAAGTAAAATATGAAACCAGTTACGCAGTGCTAAAAGCAAATTTTCTGACTTGTTGGTTCATATCTGCTAGATGTTATTACTGGTTGCTTGTTTTGTGTTGTGGTGGAGAAAGTGAGAATGTTTATTTTTTTTAAAAGATTGAACAAGAAGAGAGAGCAAGAAGTTAGAATCATAAAGTGTTAGAGATGAAAGGGACCTTTATCATTTACTATCATTAACACAATAACAGGAATGCAGCTCACATTTATTTAAGGCTTTAATGTTTACAAAATGTATTCCTCACAACAACCTTGTGAAGTAGACTACATATGTGTTATTGGAAAAGAGAATACTAGACTTCCTCCCAACACAACTGCCTGAGTTGGAGACAGACCCTGGAGTTCCAACACACCTTCTCCAGAAAAACCCTGAAGTTTACACAAGACCAAAGAATGATCAATAAATCCAATGAAAAACTGTGGTAAATGACTTCTTCCACCCCAGAACTGCACAGAAATCAGCCAAGATCCCCTAGGCAATCTGAAAGCTAATGGTCTCAAGCAAGTACCAGTTAGACAAAAGTAGAGCACTTACCTGTAGCCTGTAGGGCTCTCTGTACAGAGGCAGCAGCAGTGGAAGATGATTCCAAGAAATCCGTTGCGTGATAAGAAAGCCTCAGAATGCCAACCTTGGAATCCCAAGGAGAGGGAAGGTAGGCAACAGTGACCAACATGATCCCAGAGCACATGGAATTGGACAGCCCAAACTCAGGAGAGGTTCCTAACACTTCCCTGAGATGTCAGAGAGTGCTCTGAAGATCAACATTCTGAGCCTCAAAGATCCAGGTGGAGTTAACCCTAGGAAGCTGAAATCAGCTTAAGAACTCAGGGGATCTAGAATGAAACCACCTAGGGCCCAACTATCACATCTAACAGCACAACAGAGGGCAGAGGCTGGCCCTAGCATAAAGCTGCAATTTAGGAACTAAAGCTAAAGAGGTAAATAAAAAAACAAAACCAAACAAACAACAACAACAACAACAACAACAACAACAAAAAAACCACCTACCAGTATCAAAAATTATTGCAAATCTTGAGACCTGCTACATGAAGAAACAACTCCAAAACACTTGTAAGCAGAGACTCAAAGGAAAAAATGTTTTTCCCACATGTATTGCATAAATATCTAGGAGAAATGAAACAAGATAAAAATGAGGTAAAATCTTGGTAGGAAAGATTTGGAAGTAAAAATAAATAACTTAGGATAAAAAGTAGTAGACCGTACCCAAGAAATGGACTCCTTGAAAACAAAAATCAATGATTCTGTGAGACAGCAGCAAATATTAGAATAAAATTAAAAAATTGAAAAAAATTGAAAAAAACAGAATAAAATGTCTGATACCAAAAACAACACATTTTGAAAGCAGTTCAGGGAGAGATTTCAAAATTGGACTGAGATTTTTTAAATTTTCCTTTCTGTTCCTCCCTTTTCCCATTCCCAGAGAGCCATCTCAAATAACAATTTTTTTTTTACAAAAGAAAAAAAGGAAAAATAAAAGATCAGTAAACCAATCCATAAATTGAAAAAGTCTAAAAATATATGCTATACACTATGTGGAGCTCCCACATCTGCAGAGGTTTGGAATGAGGGTATCTTCTCATATCCCTTTTTGGGGAGAGGCATGTTTGTTCTTTGTAATATTTTCTTTTTATTGTTCTGTGGATATTTTATTTTAGTAATTGTGTATGCTATTTTCTTAGCTCTGCTTATGTCACTTGGCATCAAATTATATCAGTTTTTCCATGCTCCTCTGTATTCATAATTCTTTACAGAACAATTATATTCCATTCCGTTCACATACCATAGTTTGTTAGCTATTCCCCATTTGATAGACATCTAATTTGTTTCTAGTTTGTTGCCATTACAAAAGTGCTGCTATAAATATTTTTGCATACGTGGGGAATTTCTTCTTATCATTACCTCTTTTGGGTACAAGTAGAATCTCTGAATCAAAGGTTAAAGCCATTTTAGCAACATAATTCTAAACTGCTTTCCAAAACAGTTATACTGATTGACACTTCTACCATCAATGTGCCTGTGTTCCTCTAGCTTTGGTGCTTTTGTCATGTTCGCCAAGTTTCAGGGTGTAAAGTGAAACTTCCTGACTGTTTTTATTTATATTTCTTTTATTGTTAATGATTTACATCAGTGGTGTCAAACTCAAGTAGAAACAGGGGTGGGAAAGGGGATCACTAATCCATATATAAGGCCCCTTCCCTGCAGACTACATTGACTTAGCTTTAAAATATAATATTATCAGTCTTACTGTATTTTTATTTATTTTGTTAAATATTTCCCAATTACATTTTAATCTGGTTCCTTTATACTGGAGTGTTGTGGGCACTTGATATCTGCATGTGGCCTATTTGACTCCTCTTATTTAGAGCATTCCTTTGTATGGCTATTAATTGTTTATAATTTTTCTTTTGAAAACTGTTAATATCCTTTGACCATTTATCTTTTGGGGAATTTGGATGGTCTTCTTAAAACCATTTATGTTCACATGAAACCAGATTACTCACATACTGGCCTTTCCTCAACAACTTTAAAACATATTCCGTATGTTAGTTTAATTAGAAATTAACTTCTCTATAAAGGAATGTTTGGAATTGGGCAGCATCTCTTCCGTAGATTTGAGCATAATAGTTAGTGAGCATGTCATACTCATTTTACTAGGTTCCAAGCTTCCTCAGTACAACAACCTTGAATCTTTTTTAATCTTTACCAACTTAGTGAATATAAGGTGAAACTTCAGACTTGTTCTGATTTTTAAATTTTTCTTAGTAATATATTCTGTCATTCTAACAACAGATTATTTCTAGTTTACAATTCTTCCTTTGAGAACTGTTTGTTAATATTCTTTGGTCACTTATCTGTTGAAAAATGATTTTTTGTCTATTAGTTGTCTATATATCTTGGATACCAAAACCTTTCCTGAAAATTTGATACGATTACCCCCCCCCACTCCTCACCCAGTTGACCACTTCCTGTCTTATCCTAGAAATATTTATTTTGTATGTGCAAAACCTTTAATTTTCATGTCATCAAAATTATCTACTCAATTACTTATCTGATGAAGACTTCATCTCCGTATGTAGCTGTGAAAAATGTATTCTCTGCTTCTCTAATAATTTTTAGTGCTTTGATCTTTAATATCCAGGTTATAGATCCATTTTGAATTTATTTAGGAATATGGTATAAAATGTTGGTCTAAACCTAATTTCTGCCAGACTGTTTTCTAGTTTCCTCAGAATTTCCCATAAAATAAGACATTCTTTCCTAGGTAATTCTTGGTTTTTCTTTTGTCAACAACTGGGTTAAATTTCATCATTTCTAAATTCTAGTCTCTTTCATTGAGCTACTTTTCTGGGTTTTTTTTAATCAAATGTTTTTGATGACTGATGCTTTACCAGATGGTTTAAGGACTTCAAGTTGATTTCCCCTTTAATTCCTTCTCTTTTTCATTTTTCCCCTTTATATTCTAGATCTTTTGTTCGTTTAAGTAAATGTAGTTATTATTTTATCAAATTCTATAAAATATCTTTTTGTTAGCTTGATTTGGTATAACATTAAAACTTTAATTTAATTTGGTAATATTGTGCTTTTTATTATATTAGAACAGCCCAACAGCGAGTACTTAATATTCTTCTAACTATTTAAGTTCATTATTCTTAAAGATATTTTATAATTAAACCTGTACAAGTATTGATTGTACTTATGTAGATTGATCCTCTTATATTCATTTTATAGTTTAGTTAAATGGTCCTTCCCTTCCTGTTATTGTCCCTTGGATTTTCTTGTTATTATATAGAAATGCTATTGATATTTTTGTGGATTTATTTTGTATCTTGTAACTTTTCTGAAGCTATTAATTATCTCACTTAAGTTTCCTTGATGAATCCCTAGGATTTTCCAATTACACCATCATGTCATCGGTAAATTAGGATAGTTAGTCTTCTCTTTTCCTAATTTTATGTCTTTAATTTCTTTCTTTTGTCCTTTTGTTATTGCTGACATTTCTAGAACTGTATCAAAAAATAATGGACATCATTGTTTTGCTACTGTAGGGTATCCTCATTGCTTATGATACTTCCTTTTTTTTTTAACATTTCAGTATGCTGGAAAAAAAAAAAAGATCCCTCTAGACCTGCACTTTGTAGGTATTTTAGTATAAATTGGTGTTGTATTTTGTCAAAAGCTTTTTTCTTTATTCATTGAGATAATTTTTTTTGATATTTTTGTTTTTATATGATTAATTGTGTTGTTTTTCTAATGTTGAATTATCTTTACAACTTACTATAAGCCCAACTTAGTCAAAATGAATGATTTTTTTGAATAAATTGCTATAGTTGATATCATTAAAAAATTTTAATTGATATTCATTAATGTTATTGGTCCACAATTTATCTTTGTTTTATTCTCCTTGCTTTAAGTGTTAAGACTACTATATTTCCTTCATAAAATGAGTTTAGTAGAATGCTTTACCCTCAATTTTTGTAAATAATTTGTGTAGTATTTGTACTAATTGTTCTTTAAAAGTTTGATAGCTTCTCCTGTAAATCCATCGGGACCAAGAGTCCCTGTACTCCCACTTTGGTTTAGTTCCTTTACAGCTAGTTCTATTTCCTTTTCTGAGATTGTGTTATGGTCTAGGAGTGCTGCGAACCCTGAAATTCAAGGGCAAAAGGTGTGGGTCCTGCCTCAAAAGAATTGGACTCAACCTTCTTACAGTCAGAGACAAGGTTTATCAAAACACCGGTTGGGATGGGCGAGATTCCTGGTCAGTCTGTGCTATTGGCCAGATTTTAACAATCTGAACAATTTAATGGGGGACGAGATGGACCTTATGTACAGAAAGACTGTGGGAAGATCTGGATATGATCTAGAAGTGGCCAGGTAGTCTGGGGGTGACTAGGAGGTAACAGAGAAGGGATTTAGAAGGAATTAAGGGTGGGTAGTGGCCTAGCCATCTGGAGGTAGCTGACAATGAAGGGCTGGGCTAGGTTAGAAGTAACAGAGAATTGGAGATTGGGGCTGGGTCAAAGCCACAATGCCAGGACAGTTGAAAGGATTATTAACTGGGAAGGAGCGGGTGCCTCAGGCAAACATCAGGGACCTGGGCCACATGGGAAAGTCCAGGGCCTTTTTTTAGGGGTCCATCATTAGCACCCATCAACTGGACTACTCAGGATCTCTATTTGTTCTTCTATAAGTTTAAGTATTTTAATATTTTTGAGGGTAAACCTCTTTTTGTGTCTGTGTTCTAAGTTTTACTTGCTAGCTACTTACAATAACTTCTGGATAATTCTATTCATTTCTTTTAGTTTTGTTGTAATTTTAATTTGTTCATATGGTATTTTGTTAATATGCTTTTATGCCCTCTTTTTAAATTTTGTTTATTATCAATAATGTTAATTATTTCAAAGAACAAGCTTTTACTTCTGTCCATGAGTTCTATACACTTATGATGAAAAAAACTATCCACCTCCAGAGAAGGAACTGGTGGAATCTGAATGCAAATCACTTCTTTCTTTCTTGGATCTGTGTTTTCTTTTGCAGCATTACTAATATGGAAGTATGTTTTGCATAACTACACATGCATAATCTATATCAAATTGCTTACCTTCTCAAGTGAGGGAAAGGAAGGGATGGAGGGAAAGAGAATTTGGAACAAAAATTTTAAAAACAATGTCAAAAAAATTTTGTACATGCAATTGAGGAAAAAAAAAGAAGAGAGAAAAAGAAAAAGAATCAGTACACTATTCCCTAAAAGTTATTACAAGCCAAATAAAGCAAAACAAAGTCTTATTACATGGATCATATTTTTTTATTTGTAATATTTATCTGAACTTCACGAACAGAAAAGTGAAAATTTCTGTTTACAAAGTAGAATAGAAAAAGTCGATTATGTGTAAAACCATTCATCTCTATTACATATAGCCTGACTTTTTAAGAAGTTTACAACAAATTCACTGTATTGCTCTCAAAGATGTCCTGCTTATCTGTTTTCTCTCTGAAACTTTCCTTTTTTCCACTTCTGTGCATTTTATTAAAAATGCTTCAATCACCTTGTTTTATTTATTTTCTTTGGGGGGAGAGCAAAAATATAGATAGCTCCAAGTGCCTCCCGCCATTAAAAAAAGGAAAAGCACAATCTTTGTAACAAATAAGCACTGTCTACCAAAACAAATCTCCACATTTGCCATATCTAAAAATGCATCTCTTATTCTTTACCTAGTGACCTCACTGTTCATTCTTCAGGAGATGTAGCATGTAGCATCTTGAGCTTTTGGCTTTGTAGATCTTAAGTTCTTAAGTTGTAGCTCTTATAGTTCTTAAGTTGTTCTAAGTTCTTAACTAAGTTCTTTTTCTATTTTTTTTTCTACAATGTTCGTTTTACTATACCTGTTGTTCTCCTGATTCTGCTTACTTCAGTTTGCTTCAATTTAAAATTCAATTCAAACCTTTCCTATTTCTCTGAAATAATTTTTTGTCATTTCTTATGGCACAGTAGTATTCAATTAGACTTATATACCATAATATCTGAAGCCATTCCCCAATTGATGGGCAATTCCTTTGTTCTTTGCTACATAAAAAAGACCTGCTCTTTTTTTTTTTTTTTAAGGCAATTGGGGTTAAGTGACTTGCCCAGGGTCACACAGCTAGTAAGTGTCAAGTGTTTGGTCTGAGGCTGTATTTGACCTCAGGTCCTCCTGACTTCAGGGCCAGTGCTCTATCCACTGCAAAAAAGACGTGCTCTTAAGTATTTCTGTCATACATGTTAAATTGGTTTCCAGAATGGCTATGCCCATCCACAGTTCTACCAATAGTATGTCACAATGCCCATCTTCCTAGATACCATACTTAAAGAAATCATAAATAAAGACTTCTTATATCTGTTTAAACCAGAAGAGAGTATATATTTCTCAGTTGTGTGTGGTAATTTCATAAAAATGGACCTTATATTTATTTATGAAAGCCTTATGAAGAAATACAGATAAGTAGAAATATTTTTAAAATTCTTTACTGACTATTATTCAATAAAGAACTTTGAAAAAAGGATTAATAAGTTACTGTTTATTAAATAATGCTAAAAGATTGATTAGCCAAAGAACAAATTAAAGAAACAGTGGATAATTTCATCAAAGCCAATGATAACAATGACAAAACATATAGTGTGGCTAGGATACCCTTGAGGGAAAATTTGCATCTGTAAATACTTTCATCAACAAAAGAAAGAAGAGAAAAGATTGGGGGTAGGAGTGTGGGAGAGCAGAACCAAGATGTCCCAGAGAAGCCAGGAAGTTGCCTGAGCTCTTCCCAGTTTTCCTTGGAGACAGGGTTAAATCAAGGCTCTAAAAAAATTTCTGGAGCAACAGAATCCACAAAAAGACAGAGTGAAACAATTTTCTAGCCCAAGATAACTTAGAATGATTTCCGCAACAGTCTGTCTCAATTGGGTAAAAGGGGAACAGAGCCCAGTGCAGGTGGTGTCCAGGCGAGCCAGTGGGAGGTTCTTAGCCATAGTATAAATCAGGACTCGAGGCCCAGTAGGCCTGTAGCAGGCCAGTGATACAGCAGGCCTGCTGTGAGACCTCCAGCCCCAGCACAGCAGGTAAACTGCCAGCCCCAAAAGCCAGGGCCCACAACAGGCCCAACTAGGCCAGGCTACCCTATATACTGGCCAAGCCACCAGACCTAGAGGCTCCGGTGCAGAAAGCAAGTGACCAGGTCCCTGATCCCCAGTTCAAGAACCTTGGGACAGTGCCTCCTGTGCCCCAGGAACAGAGCTAAACTTTTAAAAATGAACATAAAACAAAAAAGAGCCCTGACCATAGGAAGCTACTGTTGACAGGGAAGATCCAAACACAAACTCAGAAGAGGACAACAATGTCAAAATGCCTACACGTGAAGCCTCAGAGGGGAATATGGATTGGTCTTAAGCTCAAAAAACCTTTTTGGAAGAACTCAAAAAAGATTTTTAAAATCAAGTAAGAAATGTAGAAGAAAAATTAGGAAAAAAATGAGTTATGAAAGAGAATTATGAAAAGAGTCAACAGCTTGGAAAAGAAAGCACAAAAATTGACAGAAGAAAATGACTCCTTAAAAAATAGAATTGGCCAAATGGAAAAGGTGGTACAAAAGCTCACTGAAGAAAATAATTACTTAAAAATGAGAATTGGGCAAGTAAAAGATAGAAGAGATCAATGAATTTGACATGCTACTAAAAAAAAATTAGAAAATTAACAAAAATTTTAAAATCGCAGCTATATACCAAAATAAAAATTCTAAAAAACCAAAGAAGAGTTAAACTAAATTGAAAACAAATTAATAGTAATAATGATAATAATGCATTAAATTTATAAATAAAACTTCTTTTTAAAAAAACAGTTAATAAAATAAATAACTTGATTATTATAAAGAGAAAGAAAATCAAAATTACAGGTATTATAAATCAGAAATGGGAATTCACATCAGTTGAAGATGAAATAAAGGGAACTATTTAGTCCAATTATTTGCCAATAAAATTGATAACTTAGAAGAAATAGATGAATATGGACAAAAAATAAAAATACATGTTTCAGCAGAACAAGAAATAGATTATTTGAATAGCCACCTATCACAAAAAGTAATTGAAGAAGCCATAAATGAACTCCCAAAGAAGAAACAAATCAGGCCCACATGAATTTAAATATGTATTCTCTTAAACATTTGAAGAAAAATTAATGCTGATATTACAGAAATTATAAATAGGAAAACATGGCATCCTTCCAAATGTTTCCCTTAACATAAATATGGTCTTGATATCTAATCCAGGGAGAAACAATGCAGAAAAAGCAATCTACAAAGCAATTTTCCCAGTGAACATAAATACAAAAATATTAAATAAAACATTACTGAAGTGGCTACAATGGTATATCCATTATGATCTTGTTGAGTTCACACCAGAAGTGTAAGTTTGGTTCAATAAAATGAAAACCATAAGAAGAGTAGAACATTTTAATAATAAAAATAAAAATCATATCATCATACTGATAGATGTGAAAAAGCTTTTGTGAAAATCCAACACCAATTCAGTTAAAAATGTTAGAATGCATAGGAAAAAGTGGGTTTTTTATAGATAATATAATTTTCAAGGAACATTCTAGAGAATAATAATTTGAAATAACTTTACTAAAGTTTTAAGACATAAAATAACACCATGGAAATCATCTACATTTCCACATATTAGAGACAGATCTTAAGACTGAAAAAATATTAATTTCCTACTTCTATAATAAAAATGCCACCACTAGCTTTATTTACTTATTCAGTGCTGTATCAATCAAACTACCACAGGCCTACTTTACAGCTGGAAAAAAATTTTTCATCTTGAGGAATAAAAAGTCCAGAATTTCAAGGGAACTAATGTCTAAAAAAGTAGAATAGAAGTTGGCCTAGCAGTATCAGATTGAAAATTGTAATACAAAACAGTAATCATCCATGCTAATTGGTACTAGATCAAAAATAAAATATTCAATTAATGAAACAAATTAGGTATATAACATACCAAAACAAACAATCCTAGTAGCCTATTTTTTTTTTTTGAAAAATTCAAAGATTTTTATAAACCCTAGTTACTGGATAAAGATATCTAACAAAAATTGCTGGGAAAACTGGACAGCAGTCTAGCAGAAATTAGATTTAGAACAATACTTCAAACCATATGCACGTGAATGAATGGGGTCTATGGGAATGTGGGAGGTGCTGAGGGGCTTGGGATAAACATTTATTAATCACCTACTTGTGTCAGGCACTATACTAAGTGCTTTGCAAATATTATCTCATTTGATCCTCACAATTATCCTGTTATGTCAGTGCTATTATTATCCCCATTTTACATTTGAGTCAATTGAAGTAGACAGATACTTAGTGACTTGCCCAGGGTCATACAGTTAGTATGTGTCTGAGACTGAATTTGAACTCAGATCTTCCTTTCTCTATCTATTGTGCCACCTAACTTTTTCTAGGAATGAATGAATGAATGAATGAAT
Organism: Vombatus ursinus; assembly: GCF_900497805.2. NCBI lineage: Eukaryota > Metazoa > Chordata > Mammalia > Diprotodontia > Vombatidae > Vombatus > Vombatus ursinus. Next base: position 12,935,135 of record NW_020954564.1, on the reverse strand, counting down.
GAATGAATGAATGAATGAATGAAGAATTTATTATGACCCTAAGCAAGTCCCTTAACCCTGTTTGCCTTAGTTTTCTCATCTGTAAAACAAGCTGGAGAAGGAAATGATAAACCTTTCCAGTACTTTTGCCAAGAAAACCTCAAGTGGGATCACAGAGGGTTGGATATGAATGAAAAATGACTAACAACAACAACAACAACGATGTGCAAACCAATGTGCTAAGTGCTAGTAATATCAATAGAAAATTAAAAGAGCCCCTGCGCAGGAGATAGCGCAGGAGATAGCACATAGGGAAGCGTTCAGCTGCAAGTCAGATAGAAAAATCTCATGGTCTTTAGGGCACAGTGGCGAAGCAGATGTTAATGTATTTTCTTTCATGTCATTTCCACTAATAAAATCATGTCAAGTTTTTGATGTTAACTAATTTAAAAATGTCAAAGACTTTTGTGGCAAAAACTTTCTTTTCTTGGTCTTCAAGGAGCTTGGGCTTCAGTACCTGCAAATGATTGCCATGCTTTCCAGGTTGATGACTAAGGTCACTGGCCTGGAAGCTTTGCTATTCCTCAGGCTCTCCAGTCCAGTTTCCCCATCAAGGTCTGAGGAGTGATGTTGGTCAGGAGTGTGATGGTGGCTTGACTTGACTAACACATATGCCTTCTGTCTCTCCTTTAAGATGCCTTGCCAAGGTGACTTCCATCCTGTAGTAAACTGCAAAGTCAGGATTAGCTCTTCTGTAGATTTTCTCATTCTAAATCCATTACTCTTACCATTATATCCCATTTCCTCCTCAGTGTATTTTGGTCCTGAGGGTTTCCTGGTTTTCATTGAAGACTTGCAGAATGTGCTAAGAATAGACCAAGATGAATTCTAAAGGCATGTGACCTTGATATCAGGGTCATGTCATAAGCAAATTAGAAGATTTAGGAAGAAATTACTTTTCAGATCTGTGGATAGGGGAAGAGTTCATGGCTAAACAAGCTATAGTGTCCCACAATCTAAAATGAAACATTTTGATTATCTAAAATTTAATAATTTTTGCACGAACAAATCTATTGTATTTAAAATTAGAAGGGAAACAGGTAAATGGGAAAACTGTGCAGCAAGTTTCTGTGATAAAGGTTTCATATTGAAGATATATAACAAAATGATACAAATTCATAAAACTAAGGAGAAAACTCATTAGATAAATGGTCAAAGGATATGAACAGGCAGTTTACAAATTATAATCCATGCTATCAACAGCCCTATTAAAATGCTCTATATCACTAATAATTAGAGGAATACGGATTTGCCCGATTAAAAGTTACTCTGAAGTTCTACCTCATATCCAGAAGAATGGTAATAATGACAGTTGTTGAAGGAGCTATCAGAAAACACTAACACTGGTGTGTTGTTGTGGAACTGTGAATTGTTGTCTTCTCCTCCTAGCCCTGTTCCTCAACCTCCTGGACCTCAAAATTATGCCTTTACTGATCTCTCATCCTAGAACTTTATTCAGTGGCTGGGACCTCCTTGCCTAGATCTTCCTATACCTTCTTTCCCTCTCCCTGCAGCCTGGTCCCCATGCAATGTGTCTCCACAAGACCTATTTCACTCCTCTCATTGACGAGTTCCTCTCTGAGCCTCCATTTTGTGAAGGGACCCAGGCTAGCCTGTTTTCATTCCCCTTGGTCTTTTCCATGATTTGCTAGTCTTCAAAACCTAGTAGCTCATCCAAGAAGTTCCCTCAGTGCTTGGGGCCTTCTTTCCTTGGAGCACCCCTACTACCTCTGTGGCCTGGTCACCCTGGAATATTCTTCCATATTGCCTGTCCTCCCTTTTCCCATTGGTGAGTTTTTCTTGGAACTTCCATTTTGTGGAAGTGCCCAGGTCAGTCTGCCTTCACTCCTTGGTCCTCTTCCTAACGTTCTGGACTTCAAAAGTATGCCTTTACTTCTGCCTCACCCTTAAAGTTCCTTTAGCACTTGAGGCCTCCTTGCCTTGGATCATCCTGCCACCTTTGCTGCCTGCTTACCATTGAATATCCCTCCACAGAGACTGAGCACCTTCTGTCATTGGTAAGTTCCTTTTGGAGCTTCCATTCTGTAAAGATGCTCAGGCTCACCTGCCTTCATTTTCCTCCCAGCCATTTCTAACTTCCTGAACTTCAGTAACATGCCCCTACATTGGGGAGTCTTATCAGGTACTTTATCTCCTGTCCCCACCCCCAAACCCACTCACCCTTCTACTTAGCTCTCTTTTGTGTGTTTTCTTCCTTCATTAGAATGTAAGTTCCTTGAGGGCAAGGCCTTTGGTGGAGGCTGTATTTGTATCCCCAGAGGTTAGCACAATGCATGGTACATATACACATTTAATAAATGCTTGTTTCAAGCAATTTGAAACTATGCCCCCAAATCAATAAATTGTGTATACTTTTACCCAGAAATACTCCTGCTTAGTCCTCTACTCCAAAGTGATTAAAATGAGGAAAAGGACCCATTTGTATAAAACTTTATAACTACTCTTTTTATAATGACAAAGGACCAGAAACTAAGGAAATGACCATCAACTGGGGAATGACTATACAAATTATGGTATGTGTATGCAATTGAATATATTACTATGCTTTAAGAAATTAGAAAAGGGAAACTTTTTTTTGTTTGTTTGTTTGTTTGTTTTTTTAGTGAGGCAATGAGGTTAAATGACTTGCCCAAGGTCACACAGCTAATATGGGTCAAGTGTTTGGTCTGAGGCTGCATTTGAACTTAGGTCCTCCTGATTTCAAGGCTGGTGCTCTATCCACTGCGCCACCTAGCTGCCCTGAAAAGGGAGACTTTGAGAGAAACCTGGGAAGACTTGAAAGAATTGATGCAGAGTAAAAGTAATTTACATAATATTTTTATTTAATTTTTTTAATATAATAACAAAAACATAACTTTGAAAGACTTAACTCTGATCTGTGCAATGACCAACCATGATTCCAGAGAACTGATGATGAACCATGCTGCCAACCTCCTAACAGAGAGATAATGAAAACATTTTAAGAGATAACAAATGTGGGGATTTATTGTGCTTGATTATGTAAATTTCTTCATCTCCCTTACAGCTATATTTCCCTATATGTGATGTTGACCCCTATTAGAATATGAATTCCTTGAGATCAATGACTGTCTTTCTTTTCTGTTTGTATCCTAATGTCTTAGCACAGACCTATGCACATTTCTTGCTCTTATTAAATACTTTTTTTATTCATTCATTCATTCAGCATCTAGTCTAGCCTTGTCCTTTTAAAAACGGAAAAGAATAAAGAAGAACCCCAGTTTTCTGGCTCTTTGTCTAACGATTTTTCCACTTTACCAGTGGTTCCTAGTCAGGAATTGCAGACCTCTGAGTGGCTGTGGTTTTATTGTTACAAGTCTGGTTCATTAAGTGACTCAGTATAATAAATAAGTAAGCATCTCTTTTGTAAACTGAATGAATAATAGGTCTCATACATATATGTAACAACATTTTCCAAAAATGTTGACACTTTGTGACAGATAAAATGCAAATTCATTTAAAAGCATTACTGGTTTAATAGTAGATCTGTGTTATTCTAAAAGTTTCCATTCACTAGATAATAGGAATATAACCACTTTTGTTGGTGGCAATCCATCAAATGTTTTATGAAATAGGATCATCATACTCTAAAAGTTTGAGAACTACTACACCCAACCATGCTTCATTCAATGCAATGTATAGTGTTTCTGAGTTTTTTCATTACACCTTTACTCAAGGCCTAGCAAGTGTGTCTTGATTTTTAATAGGCTTTTCAGAATATGGTCCGTTTTTTGCTAGTCAGTGACCAGCCACCCTCTATTTCTGTCAAGTTTCACCGAAGATATTACCACATCTTCTTTGTACTTCATTAATGTTATCACTTCCCTGTATTATCCATACATGTTAGAAAGAAGCTTTTTACATAGCAGTCAGTCAGAGCCATTCTGTTCTACCCATGGATTTGGGGTTTCCTCCTCCTGCTGGCAAGTGGCCAGATGTGGCAGGCTCTTTAGCAAAAATCATCTTTAAATATAAACCTAATAAGCTGTGGTCTCTAGGATGCAGTTTTTCTAAGTTAAAAAAATGCATTATAAAGAATGAAGCCACCAATTGTCTACAAAAAAGTACAGTCTCCAGTTATTTTTTCCAAAGAACTTCCTCTTCTTGAGGAAAGCTGACCACCCATGAAGCTGATGATTTGATGATTCATGGTTTCATCTCCAGACTCTGCTTTCCTGATTGGTTACTGATCTCCTAGCCCACTGTTTCAGACAGACAGTAGTTATGCCTCACTTCATTCTCTACTCCACAGACATTTTTCTTAAAACTACCTTCTGACATTCCTATATCCTAGCCTTACCTCCCCTCTGCCATTTCTGGAACCATGATCAAGTCAACTATTCCACTGCTGCTGGATGGGTTTCATTGATCTATTCCCTTGTGACTCCACTCACCATCCCTGTTACTGTTCATACCAAAGTGCCCCCCTGGCTGTTGTGCACTTATGTTCTTTCTCTCCCTCTAGAATTTGGGTCGTTGATTGCAAAGTCTGTCTTTGCTTTTGTACTTGTATCCCCAGCTCTTAGCACAGTGCTTAGCACATAGTGAGCACTTAAATGCTTTTGCATTCATATAAAAGAAGCAGCACCCTGTAATGGAACTCACCTTCTATGTGGACTTGGTGTCAGGAGACCAAAGTTTAAATGTTAACCTTGGACACTGAGTTAATATATGCTCTTGTAATCAAATTGCTTCCTCTTTGTGAGCCTCTTTAAAATTGGGATAATATTTGTTCTGCCTCACTCAAAGAGGAAATAAGATATAGTGGAATGAATGAGTGTTGGACTTTGAGTTAAGACGACCTAGATTCAAATCCTTTATTTAACACTGACTTGCTGTTTGATTATGGGTAACCTCTCTGAGTCTCACGCAAGCTTCCCTGTCTTATCCACCAAGTTATATGTGAATTGCCAATAGGCTTTGGTGGAGGGAGTTCCCCCACTAACACAATTTTAGGATTCATTATGTATTTACTGCCTCCTTCAGAGAGCTGTTCTAAAATATAGTTCCTTTTCTAATGTACCGCCTCTCAACTCATATTCATCGTTGGGGAGGGGAGGAGTTGCAGTTGACCAATTTAGGTTCAAGATATTATGTGGGTCTAGACTTCTGAAACTGTAACTCATGAACCTCCACTGATGCACATACCTTTAATTATCCCATAGACACAATTAACTCAAAACAGAAGCTTTTGTTGAGATAGCATTCTGAGAGCAATTTTAATAAAAGATCCTCTCACACCCCCCCCAACAAGCTTGGGGTATACCCTCCCACAACCGCAAAGCATTAGCGGGAAGAGTGGGCACACATGTGCAGAACATATGTGGCAAAAACAACTCACTCCTCTTTGTTAATTTAAATAAATGCTTCTTCTTTTGATAAATCTTATCTATATCACTGGTCACATAGGGAAGACGTGTCCAAAGCAACTGACGTCTCTTCCAACTTGAGGTCCCTGCTAACTCTTTTCTTCTCATAATGTCATCACACTTCTCTCTTCTGAGTGCATCTTCTCTAGGAAGGTAGCTCAGCAGAACTTCCTGGGCATACTTTTCTCTACCTCTTAAGTTGTGACTTCCAGGGCCAATTCTTTCTTGAGTCCACAGCTGTCTCTTTTCTCTGACTATGGTGATTATATTGCTTAACATTCTGTTCTACCTTGATCCTATTATTTTTGCGGCATGTGATTTATCCTACCAGGAATCTATAAGATGCCACAGCTGATGAACCCCCTTTCAGCTAGAGGTGAGGAGCAATTTTGTCTCAACATCTGGGATTCTCTTCCTTAGCTAACTTTCTTTGCTGCCAGAGATCACACTTGTTTGAACTTTCTTTGCTTGAGGCCTAGCAAGTATGTGTTGATTTTTAACAGGCCTCTTGAAGTGTGGTTCATCTTTTGCTAGCCAGCGACTAGCCACTCTCTGATCCTGTCAAGCTTCACCAAAGAGGTCACCATACCTTCTAAGGGATTACTTCTTTGTATTTCATTAAGATTTTAACGCCTTACCACCTCTGTCATTCTCTACTACAGAAGTATCAGTCAATCCACCAACGGCTTTTCTTAAAGTACTTACTATGTGTCAGAAACTGTGCTGACCACTGACAAAGCAACCAGTGACAAAAATAAAAGTCTGCCATCAAGTACTTTATATTTCACCAGAAGGGATTACCTATACACATAGCATCCTTGTAGGACCTTTCCTCAACATTGCATTCATGCTGTCTGTGTGGAGTCCTCAGACATTGTAACATTGTAACTGCTACTCATTCTGAGTAGTTGGGGTAACCCTGAGTGGTTCAATTTCTACCACTCTTACTCAACACCAAAGTGCTTCTCGCTGATAATCAGCCAATGCACTTAATTAGCTTTTAGAAAATATATTTACTAAGATGGTATAATAAGAACAGTTGATCTAAAAAGTCTCTTCCAGAGCCTGGATCATACTCACATATATAAACAGATCCATGGAAAGAATGAGTTCAAACTTAGAGTGGAACCATAGAGAGGCACACATAGAGAATATCCATGTGGCAAAAGGATAATATAACTCCTTAAGCTTCATGACCTGGAAATTCTTCTCTGGTGCTAGGGGTCATACCATCTGCATATTTAATTGTTCCTATTGTGTCACTTTGCTTCTGTTTGGATGTGTTTTCTTCTACTTGTTAGTCTCTGATCCTAGTTGGATACTCTGCTACTGATCTTGTCTCTTAGATGATAATGGTATAGTCAAGTGACAGGAGTAGAGAAGAAAGACAGATTTTCTATTATTCCCGTGGGCAGTTTCCTTTTGTGGAACATGGCTCCAGCTCATTGCCTAAACTTGGAGTCCTCCAATATTGAACTTGCCATCTCACTGCAGAAATACTTTCAGTTTTTTAAAGGCCCTCAGAGACAGACTAATCAACTGTTCCATTTTCAACTGAATCCAAGAGGTTCCTACATAATAAAGAAATTACTAGGGCTAGACCATCTGATTTACACATTTAAAACTTTATCAAGGTTTTATATTTATTACTTGGAGAGAGAGGATGTGAAACCTTCTCCTTTACAAACACTGTATTAGATAACTTGCTTCACCTTGAGATACACTGAGCTGCATTTGAGCCAAAATGTATCCCATAAAACCAAAACTATCCCACCTAGACTCCTATTACCCTATACCTTCTTGGGAGAATCTGAGACTTGAATCATGATACTTGATTAGGAAATGCTAGTTTTGATTAGTGGTCTCTCTTCTTACCTTTCTAATTCTGGAATTTTAGTCATTTTATTACAATTTATTGTACAGAATAAAGACAGGTTTATTTTCATGGGGAGGAAATAGCAGCAGATGAACTCAGGAAAAGCTTCATGTAGAAGGTGATACTTGAGCTGACCTTTGATGAAAACTAGTGATTTTGTGAGGTGAAAATGAGGGAGAACATATTAGGCATGGGGGAAAACCTATACAAATTTGCAAAGTTGGGAGATGAATGTGAAAGGAATAGAAAGGCTAGGTTAGCTGGACTGTAGAATGTATGAAGGGGAATAATATCTAACAAGAGTGGGAAGGTAGGTTGGAGTCAACAGTCAACTAGCATTTTATTAAGCACTATATGCCAGGCAATATATTAAGCATTTTGCTATATATGTGCCAGACAGTGTGCTAAGTACCAAACAGAGGAGTTTGTATTTGACCCTCAAGATGCTAGTGAACCACTGGAATTTCATTAGCAAGGAGTGATAGAGTCAAACCTGCCTTTTAGGAACATTATTTTGACTCTGAGAAGAATAGATTAGAAAGAGGAGAGACTGGAGCCAGGGAGATCAATTATATTTTTTCAATACTCTGGGTGAGAAGTGATAAGGGCTTGACATAGGTTGGTGTTATTTAAGTGCAGAGAATAGAACAGATACAAGAAAGGTTGTGGAGTTAGAATCAACTGGGCAACTGTTCAGACATATGGGGTGATTGACAGGAACTGAAGATGACTCTGTGGTTATAAATTTGGGTAACCAGAAGAATGGTGGTGCCCTCATCAGAAATAGAGAAATTTAAAAGAGTGACTTCTTGGAGGAAAGACAATGAGTTCACTTTGGAGACATGTTGATTTTGAAATACCTACAGTATACCCAATTTGAAATATCCAAAGGATAGATGGTAGCATTCATGAGAAGGTCTAGGGCTAATGTAGAGATCTGAGAATCTTTTACATAGAGGTGATAATTAAATCTACTTGAGCTGATAAGGATACCAAGAGAGTGTCTAGAAGAGAGGAGAAAAGAGGAGGGGGAAGAGAAAGATGAGACTAGAAGAAAGCCCAGGACAGAACCTTGAGGAAGGAAGGAAAGAAGAAATTGTAAAATAGAGAAAAAAGTTGAAGAAATGTGATGTTATGATTATTGTGATGAATTTTTTAGGTTCATCATCTCACAGTTCAATTCATCAAACATTTCTTCAATTAACTCTTAAAATATAAAGTAGTTACAATTTTTTGATGGAGGAATTTCTTGTATCAATAAAAATCATAGATCCTGGAAATGATACTTAAGGCAAGAATTAATAAGGTTTTTATTTTGACATTTTGAAAAATCTTCAATTTCTTTGTGAATATTGCCTTCAGGAGCACAAATTGCAATCCCTGCCAAACCTTGGATGATGACCTTTATAAGCTGCTATGGATTTTTTAGAAATCATTTCTGTTTTGCCATCTCATGATATTATGACAAACATCAGGCTTTTACTCCAATTTAATAAGACCTTGCTAGAGTTTATGCTTGTGTGCAAGAGCACATTGTCACCTCTACAGCACTGTGTGGGAGAAGAATGTCAGTGGATAGTTTTCTCATTCCTTTGTATTATGATTCCAGACTATTGTTTTAAATGTTCAGGAATATTTTGCAGTAAACTTTATTGCCATTTTTCTTTGCATCAACAAAGCATTTAATTTTTTAAATGATTTTAGCAGTGATTCAGCATGTTTGGCTCCAGATAATATGCAACCTTCTATAGTAAAAGGAACACAGAATTTGGAATCATGAAACCTGAGTTTGAGTTGTGACTCTTTCATTTACTAACTCTTGGATATCACTTACTCTTTCTAAACTTACATTTCCTCATCTGTAAAATAGGGCAAATTATATTTGCTCCACCTACCTCCATAGATTTATTGGGTATGATCAAATAGATAATGTGTGTGTTCTTTGAACCTTAAAGTGCTATATAAATAACTATTATTGTCGTTACCATTATTACTATTACTCATTTTTACAAAAACAAATTACCTTCTGGGTTTTTGTTTTCCCCCCTAGCACTCTTACTTTACTGTGCCTGACACAAGAGAACTTCCCAGCATACCTGAAAATGTGAGTATTTGAGTTGATTTAAATTCCTTTTATTTCTCTCTACCCTTCTGAAAGTTTTTAGGGGTAGGTCAAGAGAATCTGAGTAATTGTAACAGTAGTAGAGAATTCTGTCCTCCCATCCCCATCCCCATTCTGTGAAGATTAATAATTTGCAATACTTCATCCATTCACTGGTATCCGGCAATCATTTATGCTATTGAAGATTAGCAAGCCCTTTTTCTTGAAACTTCTTGTGCATGCCTTTAGCTTCACCATTAAATTCAGGCACTTTGAGTCAAAAAATTAAGTTTGAATTATACTTCTGCCACTACTGACTGTGGGATCTTGGGCAAATCACTTCCCCTCTCGGGACTTCCCTTTCCTCATATATAAAATGTCTCTCTCTCTCTCACACACACACACACACACACACACACACACACACACACATGCATATACATAGACACACATATATACATATACATATACATACACACACACATATATAACATATATAAAAAGCAGACCTAATGATTTCTAATGTCCCTTCCAACTTGAGCATTTTGTGATTCCATCACACTTTTCCACTGCTTCATGGAAAGGATTCATAGTAAAGGGAGTTAGGTCTATACTTCCTAATATGGCAGTTTACTCCAGCATTGGAATAAGTAAATCTCTAACCACTTTAGGAAGCCATATCACAGACAATTGAGGTATTATTACTCCTGATTTACTGATGAAAAATCTGGGGCTCAGTATTCAGTCATGTGACCAACAAGATGGAAGACCAGACATTTTCTTCAGTGTTTATGACCTCTCAGATCTCTTCAAAGCAAGAATTATGTGGAAGAGGTAAAACAGTTGCAAGTGTCTCAATAGTAAAACACCAGTAACACTAGAAAGGTGGACAGCCCAGTGAATCAACAGTAGAAAAGATTAGTCTTTAATTCCTACCATGCTAACTTAGCACTGTGTCCTCAAGCAGGCCCCATAGGAAAATGGGTAAAGTGAGAAAGGTAGGGGGAAAACAGAGGGAAGCAAAGGGGAGACTCTCAATTCAGAAATTTGAGGGGATTCTGTGGGAGAATGTTCCCATGGGGTGAAATGGGTTTGTTACAATGGGAGTGATCTACTGGCATCTGGTACTTTGAGAGACTGCTCTGTCTGAGAGAGTGTTTTGCCTCTGTGGACAGCATTCTGCCTGAGGAGAATCCTGGGGACAGCTGACATACTGAAGGGTGGAAGGGCATGGACTCAAAGTAGAGATTTCATGGCAAATGAGGGAATGAAGGTAGAGAATAATCATAGGGAGGGCACAGGGTAATAATGAAGTATAAAATCAAGGATACCAGAAAATTTCTACCCTGGGGCAACACTTTTTTCCTCTCTGTCATATCCATGAATTGTTATCTCCACAACTGAGGCTCAACAGACAAATGGAGAAGGGATAGGGGACAAGATCTGTAAATAGGTTCTTTAGGAGCTTTAAATCCATGAGGAACACAGATTTAAGGAATAAATGAGTTTATGGACTGTGAATCAAAGTCTATAATAGAGAGAATGTAAAGAGAAATAATGGAGAGAATGAGGAAAAGATCCTTTTTTAAAGCACAGAAAATTAAAACAAAAACAAAACCTTGAAACAAGTTGAAAGCAGAGGGTGGAATTACGGCAAGGAATGTATATTTTCCTTGACTACTTAACTGAGAAGAAAAAGAGAAGAATTAGATGATTAATAAGGACGAAAGAAAAAGGAATTAGCAAATTAAGCAAAACTAGGGAATAGTGTGACAAATGGGGAGTGCTAGGAACTTAAGGATAAGAGGAAAAGAGCTAGTGGGAAATTGAGTTCCCTTAAAAGAGAATAAACTAAAAAGCTGAGATGTCAAAGTACCATGTTTACAGAAGAAGGGCAGGTAAGGGGGAGGAATCTTAATTTGGAAAAAAATAAACAAATAACATTAGAGGAAAATGGAAGAAAACATAAACCTACCTTTTATAACTTTAAATGTGAATGGATTAAATAATCCAATGAAAAAGACCTAACAGAAAACCAAATAGATAAATAATGTACACTTTAAAAAGGATATAGAACTTGTGTGGTTTGTCCTTCGTTCTCAAAGAGGATCATGACATCGGGAAGATGATGCCATAACTTGCAAGGGAATTGGATTTGAGTGAGGGAGGGCTATGGAAAATCACCAGTCTCTACTTTCTCCTCCAGAGCCATCTGGGTCTAGTGGCCAGATATAGGTCAGGACAACTGGAGTTGGCCCAGGCTGCAGTTCCGGGGGACCTTGGCCTTTTTAAGATCTTTCCAAGTTCTCACTTTGACTGAGGCAATGCCCATTCAGTGATTACAGCTGTTTTAATAAGTCAAGGTATGGCCCCTCTAATCCAAAACAAAAACAAAAACAGAAAATACAAAAACACCAAGCTGGGGGGGAAGACCCTTAGGGTTTCTGGCCAAAAGAGAAACAATTACTGTTTACATTCACTTTGAGTCATCTGGGCCCAAAAAATAGCCATTAAATGGTGCTTGGGCAGGGGCCTATTGTTGGTCAATCAATGAAAGCCAGAGTGAATTGAGTTTAAGGCATGGTTTTTAAGAAGAAATCTAGCCAACTAACCCCAAGAAATCAAGGTAGGTTTCAGGCATCAAAATTTACCTTCCTTTGGGCAGAGTACCCTCAGGTAAGGGTATGATACCCCATGTGGGGAGAGGAGATGGGAGGAAAGGGGAGAGGAAGAGAGGAGAGGAGTTGCGTGACTAGAACTGGCCATTTGGGTCCCCTGTAGGGCAGCTCAGACTACTAGTAGGAAGATGATGCCATAACTTGCAAGTGAATTGAATTTGAGTGAGGGAAAGCTGTGCAAAGTCACCAGCCTCCCTTTCTCCTCCAGAGCTATCTGGATCCAGTGGCAAGATATAGAACAGTATGACTGGAAATGGCCTGGGATGCAGTGGGAGACATTGGCCTTTTTAAGCTAAGGTCTTGTAATCTCCTCACTTCTTTTCACAATCAATTAACGTATTCATTGTTAATTGATTGTGAACAAATATCTCAACCTCTCTATCAATTTCCTCTTTTTTTTTTTTTGAGGGTCACACAGTAGTGTCCAAGGCCAGATTTGAACTCAGGTCTTCTTGACTTAAGGGTTAGTACTCTATCCTGTGCCACCTAGCTGCCTCAATTTCCTGTTTTAAAAAAAAAATTCTTACTAATTTGTTACATATTTCCCAATTACATGTAAAAAAAATTTTAATGATCACTTTTTTTAAAATGTTGAGTTTTAAATTCTCTTCTTCCCACTCTTTTCCCCTTCTTGAGAAGGCAAACAATGTGATACCAGTTGTACATGTGAAATCATGCAAAACATATTTCCATGTTAGCAATGTTGCAAAAGAAAAGACACACACAAACAAGAAAAATAAAGAAAGTAAAAAACGTATGCTTCAATCTGCTACTAGTAATCATTAGTGCTTTCTCTGGAGGTGGATAACATTTTTCATCATGGGTCCTTTGGAATTGTCTTGTATCATTGATCAGAGTAGCAAAGTCATTCACAGTTCTTCATTGAACAGTATTGCTGTTACTGTGTACAATGTTCTGGTTCTGCTTACTTCACTTTGTGTGAATTCATATAAGTCTTCCAGGTTTTTTGGAAATCATTCTGCTTGTCATTTCTCAGAGCGTAACAGTATTCCATAGAACTATCTAATAAAGGAACTACCAAAGAAAAAAACTCCTGGTTCTGATATATCCATAATTTTCTATCCATAATTCTATCAAACTTTTAAAGAACAATTAATACCAACACTGCTAATTATTCTTAAAAATTAAGAGAGCACTCTACCAGACTCTTTTTATGTGAGAAATATAGTCCTAATACCTAAACCATGGAGGATAAAGCAAAGAAGAACTATATATTCATATCATTCATGAATATCAATTCAGAAATGTTAAATAAAATCCTGTCACACGGACTACAGCAATTCACCGAAGAAATCAATTGTCATTATCAAGTTGTACTTACCCAGGGATACAGACATTATTAAACATTAAGGAAACAATCAACATGTTTATCACATTAAAAACAAAATGCAGTCTAGTTAAATACAGTGAATATTTATTAAGGGCTTACTAGGTACAAGATACATTAAAAAATTCCCAAAACCACATGATTATCTCAGTTAGTTAAGAAAAAGCCTTTGGAATGGGGCAAGGAGTAATGCTGATTTATGCTTTAAAAAAAAAGCCTATCAGATATAAATATAGAGAGATCTTCTTTTTAATATCACATAAAGGGGGCAGCTAGGTGGCGCAGTGGATAGAGCACCGGCCCTGAGGTCAGGAGGACCTGAGTTCAAATCTGTCCTCAGACCAAAACATTTGACACTTACTAGTTGTGTGACCCTGGGCAAGTCACTTAACCCCAATTGCCTAAAAACAAACAAACAAAAAAATCATATAAAGGATCTACCTAAAATCATATGAACTGGGTAAATACTAAAAGCTTTCCCAGTAAATATAGGAGAAAAGGAAGTATGCCCCCTTCCCTATATTTATTTGATATAGTTATATAAATGTTAGTAATAAGGCAAGAGAAATAAATTAAAAGCATAGCAATAAGTAAAAAGGAAACCAAACTATCCCTATCTACTGATGGCATGATGTTACTTAGGAAATCGTAGGAATTCAGTAAAGAAACTGAGTAAGATAATAGCTTTAGCAAAGTTGTAGGCTACAAAATAAACCCATAAAAGTTTTAACAGCACAACAGAATCCAAAAAGCAATAATGGAAAGGGCAATATTCAAAATAACTACAAAATGCACTAAATCTATGGATATTAATCTTCCAAAGCACACAAAATATTTTTTTCCAAATTAGAACCAAAATGATGTTTTACCTCACATGCTACAAAGTGGAAAAGATTACAAAAGCATGTTAATAGTCATTGTTGGAAGGGTTTTGAGAACACTAATGCATTGTTGGTAAAGCTGTAGCCCTGAATTAGTACAAGCATTTTGAAAAGCAATTTGGAATTAATGCAAATAAAGTGATTAAAATCTCCATACCTTTTGACCAAGAGATTACAGTACTAGGCATACTAGTACATTGTTGGTGAAGTTGTAGCAGTGAATCAGTACAAACATTTTGAAAAACAGTTTGGAACTAACGCAAATAAAGTGACTAAAATGTCCATACCCTTTTACCAAAAGATTCCAGTACAAGGCTTATTCCCCACTGATGTTATAAGAAAAAAGTCCTCATATATACCACAATTGTTTAACTGACCGATAAGCACAAAATTGGAAACCAATAGATGCTTATCAGTCAGTTAAACAATTTGAGGTATGTTAATGTAATGGAGAAATGACAAATATGATGAATGAGAGAAGCATGGAAAGGATTACATGATCTAATAAAATGCAAAGTAAAGCAGAGCCAAGAACACAATATACACAATGAATAAAACAGTGTAAATGGAATGAATAGCCACAAAACAATCCAAAGTGAATGTTACAGAGCCTCAAGGAACAAATGTGGCTCCAAAGAAGGGGTAGGAGAAGACCACCACTTCCCATTCTTTAGCAGGTGTGAAAGGTCCACATATTGCCCATATTTTCAGACCTCTAATGTGTCAATTTTAGTAATTTTTTTCCTTTTAAAAAATTATTTGTTTTATAGGTTGATTCTTCAGGATAGGCAAGGAGGGAAAAATATTGAGAAAAATTATAATGATGTAGAAAAAAAGATATCAATAAAATTTTTTTAAAAAACTTAAACATGAGGTCCCAAGAAGAGAAGTGACATAAGTAGGATCACACAGCTGTGAAGTATGAGTGATATCTGAGGGTCTGAATCCAAAGTTTTGTTTTACTTCTAAGCCAATATTCTTTCCACTGCACCCCTGCAGTTGAAATAGTTCAATTTTCAAATTCTTACTGAAGTTTATTTTCTATTTTTCCATAACTTTAATATAAAAACTATGTTTTTCCTTTCAAAGGAAGTGAATGTAATACCTGTAATTTATCATTAGTATTTAACCTATATGGCAATGTCACAGGAGCATGAGTTTGTTTCATCTAATAGCAAAATGTAAGCAAAAGAGCACTAGATAGGGAGTCAAGATACCTGGGTTTATTATATATGTGATTGTTGGAAATTTACTAACCATGTAGTCTTGGGTATGTTATTTCTCCTTTGGCCTTAGCTTTTCATCTATAGAATGATGTAATAATGTTGACACTGCCAGCAATTTAATTTCCTCCTAGTGTTGTTAGGCTATTCTGGACCTCAGTTTTATCTTTTTCAAAATGGGGAATGGTAATCTTTGTGTGGCCTATTCCACATGGTTATTGTACAGAAAATACTAAAAGTTTTTTTTAAGCTGTGATTTGTTGTTATTATGATGATGGTATGTATTTAATATGAATATCCTTCATGAGAGTTATGAGAAAAAATGCTTCAGTACTTGAAGGCTTTATCTGTGAGAGGACATTCTCCGTTGAGGCAGACTACAGTCCCATTATTCCTTGGTAATTGGTTTCATGAGTTGCTGTGGTAACAACACTTAATCATCTCATGATGAACATGCCAGTGATAAGTCTCTATTTCACTGTTTTGCTTGGTTGTCCCACAGATTACAGACTTAGAGTCAGTCCATCTGTGGGCCAGTACAAAGAAAAGCAACGTGATCTAGAGGAGAAAGTGATGAACTTGCAATCAAGAAGACAGGATTTAAATTCTGCCTCTGATGCATACTAGCTATATGATGATGGCCAGTCAGATGATAATACTAATGATAAAAATGATGATGTTGATCCATAATAATAATAACAGCTAGCATTTACATAGCATGTTAAGGTTTGCCAACCTCTTTACAAATGATTTCATTTTATCCTCACAACAACCCTGAGAAGTGAGTACTATTGTTATCTCAAGCACACACACACACACACACACACACACACACACACACACACACACATTTTTTTTAAACAAATGAGGATCTTGAGATAGACAGAGGTTAAATGACTTAGCCGAGATCACACATCTATGAAGTCTTGGAGGGTGGATTTGAATTCCTGTCTTCCTGGCTCTTGGCCCAGAACTTTATCTAATGTACCACCTGCCCGCCTCACTTAATCTTTGTTTCCTCATCATCTGTAAATGGGAATAATAACGTCTTTACCTCAGGGTTGAGATGGGGTTGTCGTGAGGCTCAAATGAGATGTTTTTCATAAGTCAATTCATAAACCTTAAAACTACTATATAAATGCTAGCTATTATTGTTGTGACAAGACTTTCCTTTTGTTCAGGTGGCATAACCTTTGAAAATCAAATGTCATATAATTGACACAACAAGGCAATGAAGGAACCCGAACCTATTGAAGGAAAATTTCAGTGAAGGATTGTTAAAGGGATTAAAAAAAAATTAAACAAACCTGTTTTAGACTTTAACCAATTTATTATTAAATATGTGTTATATTTAAATATTATATCATATTATAATTATATTTAAATTATATATTAAAGAAATGACCCAGATTACAAGTGGATATGTAGCAATAATTGTAGTATTATGCTAGTGGTGTAAGGCACCCCATGTTAGTTGTGTTTTGAAAGTTTCAGTTGATTAATAGGTAATCATACAGAACTCCATGTGAAATATTAAACAAACTTGTCATGATTATCTGGCTTGGTGTCGGACAAAATGGTTAATGATTCATAGAAAGCATTTAGAAGGGACAGTTACATATAACATCACTGAGGTGTCACTTTTCCCGAAGATTCTCTGTGATACAGACAAGATTTATGAACTCTTAGTGACATCCAAAAATAAACAAATGGAGTTCATTGCAGTCAATCCATTATCACATAGGGAGATTGTCAGGTAATTGTTTATTGAAATAGTTTTTACATTGGTAGAGAAGAATGACTCCGGCTAATCTCTGCTTTCTTTCTGATAAATCTTATTGCTGACTTGAGTCCTTATTAAACAGCACTGGACTGACTTTCTGAAGATGTAGGCCCTAGTTTCAACTCTGCCACTTTATGACCTGGTTCAAGTCACTTCCCCTTTAGGGCCTCAATTTTGTCATTCATAAAATGGTGGTTTTACTCTGTGGTATCTGAGCTTCTTTCTTCGTTTGCTGTTCTTTGTTTTAACAGAGGGAGGCATCATAATTAGGTAGAAAGAGCCCTGAATTTTGGAGATAGAAGACATAGGTTCAAATTATGCCTTTGCATTTTAGGTCTCAGTTTCCTTCTATAATTTAAATTTTTTTTAATTAAAAAAAAAAAGAGGATTAGACTAAAAATTTTTAAGACCCCTTCAAGCTCTAATTCTAAACCTGTCATACTTTTAATATTCTGATAAGGTCCTCAATGCTTCTAAATTTTTATGTTCTAATATTCTAAGATCCTTCC
Organism: Vombatus ursinus; assembly: GCF_900497805.2. Classification (NCBI taxonomy): domain Eukaryota; kingdom Metazoa; phylum Chordata; class Mammalia; order Diprotodontia; family Vombatidae; genus Vombatus; species Vombatus ursinus. Next base: position 12,917,289 of record NW_020954564.1, on the reverse strand, counting down.
CAGCTCCAACATTTTATGTTTTATAAATCTAATGAATGGGCTTTTTCTTAAACTTTTAAGACATTTCCTTCTTAAACATTTTAGACTCAGAATTTATAATATATACTCAATTCCCCTGAAAAAAGTAATAAACTATCCATGAAGATCTAACAATATAATACCAACTTAGGGAAAGCATTTGAAGACTTGCTTTGTGGCATAATCAGAACAAATGTCATGTTTCAGAAATAAACCTATTGAAAGAGTATAAAACATTCTTGCCTGGTAGACTGTTCTAAAAGGAGTTTTGTGAGTCATAAGATCATCAAATGTTAAAGAAAGAAAGTACCTTAGAAAACGATTCCTTTCCCCTCATTTTATGAGAAGAAACTTAGACCTCAATTATTCATAGTGGATATGGTCCTAAAAGTCACTAAACACAGTGAAATGATCAAAAAGTTGACTAATATTGGTGTGGGAGGATCAATTTGGGGTTAGAACTATGCTGGAAAGACTGTCTTCCACAATATCCAAATATTTTTCCTCTAGGTCCCTATGCTTCTTTCATTCCTCATTTTTCATCTCTTTTGTCTCTAGCCCTTTCTTATTTTCCTCATTTTCCTTCTTTTCCCTTCCTTCCTCTTTATTTTTCATCTGCTACTCCTTCATCTCCTTTTCTCTTTATTCTTATATCTTCTCATCCCCTGTATCCTCTATTCTCCCCCCCTGCAATTCCTCTCTTCCAGCTCCCCCTTTCCCATCTCCTCTTCTTTCTCTTTTTCTTCTTTCTCTTTCATTTCTTTTTTCTATTTCTTCCTTCTTCCTCTTTCTTTTCCTTTTCTCTCCCTTTATTCTTTTCTCTTCTTCCCCACCTCATCCTCCTCTATGTTCTCTCCCACTCAGTACCAATCTTGAAGTCAGAGTATAGTGATCTTGAATGTCCTAATGACTTTGCCATGAGGAAGAGGAATAGAAAGAAGATAAAGATACTATTTCTCAATTTCCTAATGTCTTCTCAAGTCTAAAGTGCCCCTAACTTTACAGGGGCCTTGGGCTACTAGAGTTCTTACCCATCTCTTCCATTCAAGCAGTTATAGACTCAGGCATGTGATATCCCAGAAGGAAACAGGCAGGGGGAGGAAGCAGATAAAGGAGACAGCTTCTGTTTAGACACAAATATCTTGGTAATCAGCACAGATGGGATGAGAAATACCGAAAAAGTACATGACAGTTTAGAGGGGATTTGGCTAAATGTTATATATTTTTAATATACCTGTGTGTTGCTTTTACAACAAGCATCTGAGTCTGTTAGCATATGGTTTCTGAGGGTATTTCTTGTATTAACCAATATAGGTTTACTTGTTAATCCATTCTTTTCCCTACTTTTCAAGTGTATTTTTACAATTACGGATTTTTTCTCTCTTATCCCAGCAAAATAAGGCTGAAAATTTGTCTCTAACGCTGTTTCTTCATATTTGGATGGCAAGCTGGGGAACATATTTTTGCACAGTATGAAACTTCTTGGCAGACTCCTCAGGCCACGTATTGGTGGCTTTAGAGTTATCTTTGGATCTGTCAAAAGTGCTAATGGGCTCTCTGGGCTCCTTTAAGCTCCTCAATCCTATTTTTCTTTTTCTTGAAAGAAAAAAGAAATCTACACATTTCATCGACAGTTAAGCTTCTACTAAAATCTTCATCCACCCTATATTTTTGTCTACACGTGTGTGTTGGCGAGAAGGTCTCTGCCATGTGAGCGTCTACAGTGGAGCCCTATCCTGACATCATTAGCGCAGTCCTTCTTGCTTCATCCAGCAGGAGATGCTCTTGTTGACTGACTTGGAATGCTATTTACTTTTCCCATCAAATTTCACATAATCATAAATTGTTAGAATATAAGGGATCATAGTAACTAAAATGTTGGAGCATAGAATATGCCATGTGCAAGCACAGAGTGTTACTATGGAAGGATCTTAAGACATAGACTGGTATGCCATTGAATGTAGCACATCAAGGTTTAAAGTCAAACTAGATCAGGTAGTTTTAAAATACTGGAGCCAAAGGGACATTAGTCACTATCTAATCCAAGCCTCTCATTTTACTCATGAGGGAACTCAAGTCTAGAACAGTGATGTTCATGCTGTGATACAAATAGTACTCAGAGAGCCAAGACAGGAGCCACGTTCTCTGGCTTCTCCCGCCATGCTCTTTCTGCAGCACAACATTCTCTTTTTGCTGATTGGTTTCTCTGCTGATTGCCACATTTTGGACTACATCTGTTGGAGGACACTTTTTCTAAATGTGGTGCTTACTTTGTAATTTTTGATCTGTTACAAAATTAAACCTCTCAATTTGTGAGGTTCTCTGCTTAATACAGTACTTCATCTGAACACTAATGAATCATAAGATAAATGCCCATGCTTATTCCCAACTGTTTCAATTGTTGTAATGCACATTGTGCTATTTGCATGTAAAATCCTCTCAGCTCTCTTGAATTTGTTCGGTTATAAATCCCTAATCATTATAAATTGCAGCTTCTGGTACAGAGAACTTTTCTTTATTTCTGGGAGAATGTATTGTGTGACATTGAAAGCCCATGTAGCTCTGAAGAAACAATCATGTCCACATACCTATTAAAGACCTAGGAGTAGGGCATAATGAAACACTTGAATATTTTTCTTGGAATTGAAAGTACTGTTTCAAAGAGTGAATGGCAACCTACTGAAAAAGCTCCCTAGAATGCTGCCTTGTCACAATCTGGTTCTCTTCTTGCCTGTCACTAGCTATGTGCCATGCACAAACCATTTTCCCTTTTTGAGCTTCAGTCTCCTCATCTGTAAAATGAGAAAGCTGGACTAAATTATCTCCAATGCTACTCCTTGTTCTTACTATCTGTATTCTCATCTCTTCTAGTAAAACATGATGCAGTCTTGGTAGTGGAAAGATTACTAAACTTGAAGTCAGTAGGCATGGGTTTAAATCCTAGCTCCAACACTTTGTAGTCATGTGACCCTGGGGCAGGTCATTTAACGTTGCTAAGCCTCAGTTTCCTCATGTGTAAAATCAGGACGACAGTGTTACCTCACTGGATTGTTGGGGAAAAATGCTTTGTAAATATTTAAGTCCTATGTAAATGTGATCTAATATCATTAAAGTAATTTTACAATGTAATTTAATTCATTCAACATTTATCAACCTTGTACTGTGTGTTGCAAAGACCCTGTGCTAGGCATTTGAAGAGACCCAAAGATTAATCAGATACTGACATTGTGGAGTTTACAGCCCAGTAGGGGAAAGAAGACATGCATAAGAAGCTATTATACAAACTAGAACCTCAGTGCTTGAGAGCTCCAGAGAGGGAGCTTTCACTTTCACCTGCTGGAGGGATCAGAGGAGACTTTGCTGGGGGAGGTGGTATTTAAGCTGAACCTTGATGATTGGGATTTCAGCATAAAAGGAGGAGGGGCAGGGGAGACCACATTACAAGGAAAATAGTATGAGCAAAGGCAAGGAGATAGGTAAAAGATTCATGCATTAGGTGAATTGGATAGGCTAGGTAACCTCTCAGGTCTAAGATGTTAGACCTGTGCATCTACAATAATGCCTCCAAAGTCCTAGACTTCTCAATTTAGAACCAAATGTGAAATGGAAGGGAGATGAATGGCAACATTGGCAATAGTACCGTGATGAATCTTAAAGGTTGACCCATGTGGCCTGTTAACTCTGTCCTCCAATTTGGAAATGGTACCTTGCAAGTGGATTCCAGAGTACTAAGTTGTTTCTGTTTCATGTACTTCCACTGTCTGTTAATGTTTATAATTAAGGATAAAATCAAAACACAACCAACTCTTTTTTATACCTCCTAGAGAAATCTGACTGAATATTTTGTGGCTGTGGATGTCAACAACATGCTACACCTCTATGCCAGTATGTTGTATGAACGACGAATCCTCATCAGCAGCAGCAAGCTGAGCACTGTAAGTAGAGAATGTAAATAGGATGACTCCTGTAACTGTGTTCTCTGCCAGGAGTCCAGCAGGGGAAGAAATGATCCTTGTATACTTCATGACTTCAAGAAAAGCATTAAAGTACTATTTGAACTTTAACAAGCATCTCCTGGCTCTGTACCCAGAATCTTCCTAAGAGCCAGTTAATGAAGCATAGGTTTTAAAAAAAAAAAAAAAGCCCTCACCTTAAAGCTGGGCCTCAGGTTCAAGTCCAATCAGTATGGGGCAGTGAAAAGACAGTTAACTGGATTCAGTCACAGGATTTGATTTTAAAGACTGTCTCTAGCTACTATTTACCAGCTTTGTGATTCGTTACCTTGGGTTAATTACTTAACCTTCTAGGACAGTTTCCTCGTTAGAAATGAGGGAGCTGGATGGACATTCCTTCCAACTCTAATTCTAAGATCTTGCATTCACTTCTTATTGATATGGCCTTGAGCAAGTAATCTCCATTCATTGATCCTAAGTTTCCTCAGTTATAAAACAGAGATAAGAATACTGGACTACATAGCTAGCCATCAGTCAACAAACCTTTTATTTAGTGCCTTCTCATTGCTAAGGACTGGAGATACAAAAACAAATGGGTTGTTATTAGGAAAGTGTTTTGTAAACTGTTAAGGGCTTTTTTTTTTTAATAGCTCTTTTTTTGGGTAGAGGAAGGGAGGAGAGTGAATCTCCCTATCTCATTCTGACTGAATCAGCTTCAAAGTTTTGACCTGTTCTGTCCTTTCTTAGGGAACCTGGTTGCCTTTGCTTCCAGGTGCTCCCCATATGGGTATTAGACTTGGTGTGCACACTGCTTAGCACACTGATCAGCTTAGCACACTGCAGTTCAGAATTTCTAAACTCAAATAATCCACCAACTTCAACCTCTCTAGTATCAGGGATTACAGGCTTTCCCCACCACCCCAGGCAATAGCTCATTTTTTATAGCTCTTTAAAGTTTGTAAAGTGTTTTTTGTGACTAGACTGGGTTTCAGAATAGGAAGAATGAATTTTTATGTAATGGAATACCAGCCTTGAAAGTAGATAACACAGGAATCACACCACCAATCAGGACCAGTAATATAGCTATATGGTGGTGGTAAATGCAAAATTTTTTTTTTTTGGTTTATAAATTTTTACTGAATTTTTTCTCTGTACTTTAGGTTTTATGTACATCTTGTTTTTTGACACAACAGATACATCCTAACAAATGCCCAAACAAATTCTTTTACAAAATACATTCCATGAGGAAGTAGTTTAATAGTTGATGAGTAACTTAAAGAGGAAAGTGTCTTCTAACTTTGTCAGTATGGTAATAACACTGGCCATTGTATTTGATCACAGTTTTATCGCTTCTCTATTTTGACTATATAGTTGTGGTCATAGTGAATGTTATCATTTTGACATTATTTTTCTTGCCCTGCATCACTTCATATAATTCTTCCCAAGTTTATTCTTTAATCTTGTAATTCACTGTGATATAATACTAGTCCATTATGTTCATAAACCGTTATTTGTTCACAACACAATTGTTTCAGGTTTTGGTTATCTTGACTAACAATACATTGCTACACTCCCCCTTTTCATTAGAGAGGTAGACACTGTGGGTGTGGAGCCTCACAAGCAGTGACTGTCAGTTGTTTTGCTTAACTGTTTTTCTTTGTTCCAAGGAAAATTTACATAGAGTAGGGAATTGGGAAGGCTATGATATAAAAAACAAAAGATATCAATAAAACTTTTTTTTAGTGCTGCTATGTCCACAAAGGCTAAATTCATATGTTTACTGCTGAAGAGGGAGCAAGCAGTATTTATCATTAGCTGTTTTTCAACTGGAATTATGCCAGCAAAATAACTACAATCTTTATATACTTTGACCTAGAAATTCTACTACTAGGCTTATATCCCAATGAGGTCATTGGTAAGAAAAAGCCCCTATATATACCATGGGGAGGTGAAAGCATTCTAGGGAAAATTTAGTGATGTTTCAGAATGTGCTGTGCTTTCCTCTTGTGTACAATGCATAGTGAATGGCATGGCATATTCTAGGCCCTTAATAAATACTTGTTGAATCAAATTGCAAGATTTGGCTAAAATATGAATTTTTTCCTCATGTAGCTCACAGTCTGATAGATCATTTTGACATGTGCATAGATAGCCATAATATAGATATATTATATATCATATAGATATATTATATATTGTGATATGTATTATATATAATATAGATATATCGATACATGATAGGTGCATAAGCCACTAATAAGAAATAGTGCAAAAATACCATCAGCAATATACATGGCCAAAAGCGAAGGTAGACTGGTCATGGCAGAGGAGCAAAGGGGAATGTGATTGGCCCAAATATGGAACTTTGCAAATTGTTAAATGAACCAAAAGAAGACTTTCTTCATGTTGGTTAGGTAGCTCTTCCAGAAAGTTCATAGATAGGTATGGAGAATTGTGCAGGATAGGAAGTGTGGAGAGATGTTTGATCTGCACCAGTAGAGGGAGTATCTCCACCAGTGAGATCATGGATTCATCCAAGTATCAATGTTCATAAGAGAGATGCAAAGAGAATATTATACAGGACAATGGGCAGGGAGAGGTGGTGGCGATGAGGAAGATCAGTGAAGGTTTCATGGAATAGAGTATTTGAGTTCACCTTTAATGTGTCAATAGGAATTCAATAAAGCATTGGTCATACCTAAATAGATGTTATGCTAGCCTCCATTCAGCCTTGTTCTTGAAATTAATTCATTAATAACTATGAGTATTGTAGAATGCTATAATGTAGTCTAACCAAAGACTGACTCAAGCTTAGTGGGATTTTCTGTCCCACCAATAGAAATATTACATAAAGAAAGAGAATATGTATTCTTACTGATTTGAGGAGAGGAGGAAATGGGAGAAAGATCTGTCTAGGAAACACGTTTGCCTGTTACTGAATCGTAAGTTTGATCTCATGGCTGCCTGAAATATCTCATTGTATTTCACATGTCATCATCACAGAGTCTTGATTGGCTGTAGGAATAACTGAAAAAAATGGTGGTAATTTTAGTTAAGCTCTGGGTCCCCTATAATTTGAGAATTAAAAAAGTCCAGCTATTGTTGCCTTTTATATCCCCATATTACTAATATTTATTCCATGTTAGAGGAGTCCATTTTTACTCTCTTTTGGTTGTTGGGGAGAAAAAAGTATATAAAGGGTATTTTAGCCTGAGATCTTCTGGTGACCTTCTCTTGGTGAATCCAGATGTGGCCCCTCAGTCCATTGCATTTTTCTCAATTTTGTTTGGTAAGATGGGGACTTAATACTTCTTATGATCCATCAAACACCTGAAAGATAAAAGCCATGAAAATCATCCAGAGTGCTGCCATCCTTAGAAATAGCAACACATCAATACAGAATCTCTCCCCAGTGCACTTTCCATCTATGTGTAGTGTTTTACATTTCAAGATTTAGTTGTCAATAAAATAGTGGGGCTTTTTTTGCATAAAAGGAAATTGCATGTTTTTATTCTGTTTGCTCTCACTATGTATTGATTGTTTTCCTTTATGGATGATAAATAGGAGGTGCTTAACTGATCCTTGTTCTTTCCTGTTTTGTTATAAACACATCAAAGGACTTTCACAAGAAAAACTTCTTGTTCTTACATTATATTTCCTGATATGTGTGGCCACTAGTCTGCCCCTTGGTTGCCAAGGCACAAATCATCCTGTGTTTATGGAATTTGGCTATGGACCTTCACCACTCTCATCATTTCTATAGCACCATAGGATTTAAAGTTGGAAAAGCTTTATAAGTCATCTAGTCTGACCTTCTCTTTTTACAAAGGAGGAAACCAAGGCCCAGAGAGAAGTGATTTGGCCATGGTTATACAGGTAGTAACTAGCAGATCCAGTAGGTCTTTTGACTAAATCTATTGGCTATATCCACTGTATCACCTCTTTCTTTCCCCCACTGAATTCCATTCTTCACACCACTGCCAGAATATTTTTTCAATTCAGCAAACACTTAAGTATCTATATGTGCAAGGTCCAGTGCTTATATTGAAAACACATAGACAGATGTGATATAAACATTGTTTTTGAGAAGCCTATAAATTAATGAGGAAAGGGATGTGTAGTTGTCACATATAACTATAAGTAAGAGTAAGATAAGTACAAAATAGAGATCTATATAAAGTACTTTGAAAAATTTGAGGAGGAAGGTATTCTTACATGGGAAGGCTAAAGGAAGAGTCATAGATAAGGTAACATCTCAATTTGGCTTTGAAGGGAAATAGTGGCATCAGCAAGTAGAGAATGGTAGGGAAAAGGTGCCCCTTCTAAGGCATGGAAGATGCTATGAGTACAGGCACAAAGATGTAAGAAGGTGGGACAATTGTGAGGAAAGGTAAGCACTTAGTTTGTAAGTAAATGCCAATTTGACTTGAACTCAGAGTATTTGAAGGGGAATAGTGTTAGATAAGGCTGGAAAGTCAGATTGGAGCTATATTATGGCATGACTTGAGTGCCAAGATCAGAATTTATTCCAGAGGCAGTAGAAACTGTTGAAAGTTTTTGACATCAGTGGCATGATTGCAGGAAATGGTGTATATATGTAGTAGGCAATTTTTGTGAAAGCATCAGGCAGCTAGGCGGAGCAGGATAGAGAGCTGGGCCTGAGGTCAGGAAGATGTTAGTTCACGGCCTCAGATACTTACTAGCTGTATGACCTGGGCAAGTAACTTAACCTTGTTTGCTTTAGTTTCCTCATCTGTAAAATGAGCTGGAGAAAGAAGTGGCAAACCACTTTAGTATCTTTGCTAAGAAAACTCCAAATGGGGTCACAAAGAGTCATATATCTGAAATGACTGAGCAACAACATTATAATATAGTAAAAAGAATAAACTTAAAATCTTGAGATTTAGATTTAAATTATAGCCCAACCATAGGAAAATCACTTCCCTTCTCTTACCCTCAGTTTTCTTATCTATAAAATGAGAGGGTCAAACTATTGTGTAATATAGTTATATATGTATTTGTCTTATCCCCATACTCTGCCATGTACTTTATGAAGACAATATCCTGTTTAATCTCAGTATCTCCTTCAGAGTCTAATGCTTTAGATAGTCTAAGTAGATATTCACTGTTTATTTAAAAGATTATTTAAACATTTCAATGTTTGAATTCTAAACTAAATCATATCACCAAAATTTTCAACCTTAAATGTGCTTTGAAAGTAGTTGAAAATCAAATGGGTATATAATGACAGTTTAGCAAAGAAACAGCATGACTTAGATTTGCGTTAAATTTCTTTAGTTTATGAGACTTGTGACCCTTGAGAGATCACTTAACCTTTCCTTTTGTTCATTTAGTCATTGAGTCTTATATATATTAGGCACTATACTAGGAACTAAGTCTACCAAAACAAAGTATTCCCTTCCCTTTCATTGGAGGAGGGGTGGGGGGAGGGGAGAGCATCGATGGATAATATGAGCATAGACAAGAAAGTATAAAACTTACCTAGAGTAATAACTGTGGGGACAGAAGAGGAAAGGAGTACACTGACAACTGTGGGGAATCAGGATAAGCCATAGAGAACATGAAAGAAGTGGAACTTTAATTGAACCTTGAAATAATTTAGGGATTCTATGAAAGGGAAGTAAAGAGAGAATGCATTCTAAGCATGTGGGACAGCATAAGCAAAGGCAGAGACAGAAGGTGGAATGTCATACATGAGAAACAGCAAGGAAGCTGTTTTGGCTGGCATGTAGAGTTCACGAAGAAGTATAAATGTGCACTAAGCCTTAAAAGGTATGTAGGCTAAAGTCAGTTTTTAAGATTCTTTCAATGCCAATTAGAGGAATTTGTGTTTTGACCTGCAGGCTGTTGAGAGTTTCTGGAACTAAATGACACGATCATGCTTTAAGAATATAAATTTGGTAGCCATTTAAAGGAGGAATTGGAGTGGGGAGAACTTTAAGGAAGGGAAACTAATTAGGGGTCTCTTGCAGTAACCCAGTTGAGAGGTAACGAGGGCCTAAAAAAAGAGTGGTTGTGGTGTTGAGGAAAAAGGACAGACACTAGAGATTTAAAAGACATGGCAACTGATTGGATATGGGTGGAGAAGAGAGGGAAGAGTTGAAGATGATTCCTAGGCTGCCAATATGAGTGATTAGAAAAATATTGGTGTCCTTAGCAGAAATAAGAGAAATTAGGAAAAGGGGAGGATTTGGGGGGAAGATGAGTTCCATTTTGAACGTGCTGATTTAGAGATGCCTATGGGGCATCCAGTTGTAAAAGGCCTCTAAGCCATTAATGATGCAAGTCTAGAACTTGAGAATGAGACTATAATTAGATATATGTGTGTCATCTTCATAGGAACAATAGTTGAACCCATGAAAGCTCATGAAGCCACCAACCAAAAGTGTAGGCAGAGAAGGCAGGAGGACTCAGGACAGAGCCCAAGAGTATACCCACATATGAAGGGACTATGGATAGTGATTGAGCAGTAGAAATTGTAAAGGAGTAGCCAGAAAGGTAGAAGGAGAAGCAGGGGAGGACAAGTGTCACGAAAGTCTAGTAATTGAGAATATCTAAAAAGAAGGAGTTAGTTGACAATATGAGATGTTTCAGAGAGGTTATGAAGGTTGAGGACAGAGAAAAGGCCATTAGATTTGGCCCCTTAAGAGGTTTTCATTAACCTTGGAGCAGTTGTAGTTCCTTAGATGTTGGACTCCAGCTCCTAGAGGTTCAAAAGGTAAATAAAAAAAGAAGTAGAGGAAGGAGAGACATCTTTTTGTAGGAACCTGGTTGTAAAAGCGTGAAGAGACATAGAACACATGGGCTTAGTGGATACAAAATTGAAGTGGGTATTATTTTAAGGATGGGGCAGATCCAGGAATGTCTATAAGCAATAGAGAAAGAACCAGAAGATAGGGAAAGATTGAGAATTAGAGGAGAGGGGTGTGGAATGATTGTGAGCACAAGCTGCCTGAGAGGATGAGTTTAAGGCTACATACAGAGAAGTTGGCTTTGTTGAAAGGAAAAGCTCTCTTTCATTTAGAGTGTAAGAGAGATGGGATGATATCATGGGTTTATGAACAGGAAAGAAGAGGAATTTTACTTAGTATGAGAAGCAGTATGGGGTAGTGGTTAGTGTCAGTCTGTAAGTCATGAAGACCTGTATTCAAACCTTGTTTCAGACACCTACTAGTTGTGTGAACCTGAGGATATCACTTAAACCATTGAGCCTCACTTTTGTCTTCTGTAAAATTAGGATAATAATAGCACTTGGGGTTGTTGTGAGAATCAAATGCAAGTACTTTGTAAAACCTTATTGTTTTTATATAAACACAAGTAATTATTATTACTATTAATTATTTTTCCCAGTGAAGTATGAGGTGAAGTCCTCTGCTAAGCAAGAAGTATCCTGTTGGGAAGCTTTGAAAAAAAAAGAAACATTTTACAGCAGGTGGGCTTTGTTTTGCTCCTGGGGAAAGTTAAGAAGTCAATTAGGGAAAAGAAAAACAAATGCCTTGCTACCGGAAGGGCCCAACTGACATAAGATAAAATAAATTAGTAGAGAAAGGAGTCAGTAGGGTTGTATGACTGGGAGAGCAGCTATCTTTCCACTTACCCCCAATCCTTTCTTCTCTTTTGACCAAAGATCCTCAGTACTTTCAACAAATCCTCAAATGGCAAGGTTCCAAATCCTCCTTTGGAGGCTCCAGATTGTCAATGTCCCTCTTAAAACTTGGATCCAATTTTCAGTTCTTTTCCCACTGTAGTAAACCTGTGCCTCACTTCTCTTCTGTAAAATGGGAATGATAGCTCATCTACAATCAGATGCTCTGGGTGACAAAGGTAACAGAATAGCATTTGTAAACTAATTCCAGCTCTCTGGGATGATGGGACTTGACAAATCCCACATCAATCTTGCACTTGTCTATTTGCAGCCCTTCAAGCAGAGACAAGAGTGACAGTTTCAGACAGGTTTGAAACATTGGATCTGTGCCAGAGCATCCTTGCTTGCACACTCTGCTCTGTGTGTTCCAGCCGTAAGAACAAGCTGCATTATTTTATTTCAAACTGTGCTCAGGGGAAGCCAAGACCTTGTAACTGGAAACTTACCAAGCAGTGAATTCTAAGACTATATTTAGTCTTATGTATTTTTTTTTATATGGGTTGTGTAGAGCTGGTCCATCAATACGTATATCGTGAACAGACACTGTGAATGGACAATGAGCTGGGCTTAGAACTGAACAGGAGAAGCACAAGTTCAGTTGCCTTTGGGAAACCACGCAGTACTTTTAATGACCCTAAGCTTCTTCCAGAAACAAAGGCCCAATTTTTAAACATTAGTATTCATTTTGTGATGCTATATTACTGCTAGTCATGGAATACCACTGTCTCTAAAGAATTAAAGTTGGGAGTCACCCAATGAATAGAGGGGTGTGTGAAGGGATCCATAGGCAGCAGTGCATTACCAATGATCCTCTATAAGAGAAGCAATGTAGTGGATGCCATCCATGAGAAGTGTGATCTCCCAAAAACTGGTCAATTGCCCACACGCACCGCTGATATCCAGACAGTATCAAACGATCAAGAAGAAAGGTCCCAGCATATTGAGTAGACTCTCTGTGGAGAATTTTTGACTCAATATGGACAAGAGTCCCTCATGATGAGAAGACATAGTTAAGTCATGATCTGGGCTTCTGGATGGAGAGGATTCTTATGGGTAACATCATAGACCCATTGAAGTATCAAAGTAAAGTCATTTTTAACAAAAATAAATAAAATTAACTTTTTGTTCTTTCGAGCATTGTTGGTTTTTGTTTTTGTTTTCCAAAGAAAGATAGATGTCTTGTTCATGCTTAAAATTAGTAGGAAACCTGGTATGACTGGGAAGCAGAGTGTTCAAAGATATAAGAAGAAAATCCGTTTGGAGAAGAGAGAAATCTTCAGGCGGGAGCACTAAAACTGAAGTGGGAAGAGGATGAAGAAGGGAGAAAGGAACCAGGAAAGGCCACTTGTCAGAAGCAGTACTTGAGCTGATGATGCTCAAAGGCAGCTAGAGACTCTAGAAGATAAGGGTAAGGATAGCCTTCCAGATATGAGAAAAACCCCATGCAAAGACAAGGAGACAGAAGATGGCATGTTTTGTATAGGGAACAATAATCAGCGGGTCAGGAGAGGAGTGACATGAAATCAGATGGTACAGATAGCATGTAATCATTTTGTGAAGATTCTTAATTTACAAGCAAAGGAGTTTGTATTTTATCCGAGCTAATAGGAAGCCTCTGAAACTTGTTAAGCATTGAATGGCATGGTCATATTTGTGCTTTAAGGATATCAATTTGTCAGCCATGTGGAGGGTGAGTTTCAGAAGGTTAAGAGTAGGAGAGCAAACCAATTAGGAGGCCATTATAGTTGATGAGGTGAGAGGTGATTAAAGCCTGAACTAGGGTTGTAGTCATGTGGATGGGGAGAAGGGGACATGCTATGAAACATGTAATAGAGGTAGTATCAGCAACACCTGGCCACAGATTTATTTGAAGGGTGAAGGAGAGCAGAAAGCCAAAGATGGCACCTGAATTTCATACCCAGGTGACAGGAAATAGGGAGGTTAAGAAGAAAGTGGACTTAGGGGGGAAAACAAATATTTCTATTAAATCTAGATCTCTGTGATAGATTATATTTATGTAGTGTTTTCTTATTAATATTATTAATAATGGTTCACCATTCTTTCTTCCCAATAAGATAGGATAAGTTTACAGAATGCTTTATCTCACTTGATCCACATCATGATCCACATGACTTCTACAAGTCACCTTTTTACACATGAGGCAATTCAGTCTCAGAGAAGTGAAAATAGGAAAGATTTCTTTAGGTTGAAGGTTGGATGAGAAAGGATGTTGTGGTCAGAAGATGGCAGAGTAAGCAAGAGTGAAGAAGGAAAGTTAAGTGAAAGAAAGAACACTCTACTCCAAGTCAAAACACTTGGGTTCAAATTAGCATCTGCCATTTTTTACCTATAAGATTGGAAAAGTTTGACTAACAAAATCATCTCAATGTAGAGATTCTTCCTGAGAAGAAGACCCAAGGTGCTTTCTGCCCTTGATATTAATCCCCAGGAAATTACTTGAGCTGAGATTGACTTAAGAATGCTCATTTACAGGAGCAGCCAGGTGGTGCAGTGGATAGAACACTGGCCTTGGAGTCAGGAGGACCTGAGTTCAAATCCAGCCTCAGACACATAACACTTACTAGCTGCGTGACTCTGGGCAAGTCACAATTGCCCAATTGCCTTACCAAAAAAAAAAAAAAAAGCATGCTCATTTATTTTGGTTTAGTACTTTCATGAATTTTGGGGAGTCAGTTGGGTATAGTAGAAAGCATTAGATTTGAAATTAGAAGAACTTGAGTTCAAGTGTCAGCTCAATCATTTACTAACCATCTAATCATGAGAAATCCTCTTTATATCTCTGATGTTCAGTCTCCTTATTCTGCAAAATGAAAAGTTGGACTCAGTGATCTTTAGGGATCTAAAAGGCCCTATAATACTAAATCATTTTGTGATAGTAATATCTTTTTAAAGTACTTTACAAAGCTTTTTCCCATCCACTGTCTAATTTAATCTTCCGTGCATCCCTATGTAGTAGGCAGTTATCCAGTCCAGTGGGTAGAAGGCTATACCTGGAGTCAGGAAGACCCAAGTTCAAAAACACTTCAAACACTTAATAACTATGTGACTCTGGGCAAGTCATTTATCTTCTGTCAGCCTCAGTTTCCTTATATGTAAAATGAGAATAATATGATACTTCACTTTCAGGGTTGTTGTCCATCAGTCAGTGAATCAGCATTTATTATTTATCAATCAACTAACAGGCATTTAAGCCTCTACTGTGTCAGTAATTGTGGTAGACACTGGGTCTGCAGATACCAAAAAAAATGAATGAAACAATCTGTACTCTCAAGGAGCTTTTGCATATCAAGAGAGATGACATGAATGAATGAATTAGTGAATGAATGAGTGAAAAAAGCATTCATTAAACCTATACTGTGTGGAAAACAATGTGCTAAGCACTAGAAATACAAAGGGAAAAGCAAAATTGTCCCTGTTCTCAAGCAGCTCTCATTCTAATGGAGGACACAGCACATAATAGGGATACTTCAGCTGCAGAGCAAATGGAAATACCCACTAGTCCTTAGGGTACAGCAGTTAAGGTAATGCATCATCGTTAGTGTCATTTCCATTGATTTAAAGCCATATCTGTTTCTGATGTCAAACCCATTGGTTAGTGTCAAGGACTTTGGAGATGAGAACCTTCTTTTCTGGATCTTTATTATCTTTGGTCACTGAGGAGGCAAGGAGATGTATCACTGGTCCATCTTCATGTATCTGTTCCTCACCAAGGTTTCAGGGCAGGATGGAAGAAGGTCTAGTAATTGGGCTGGAGGGAGCCATTCCAATTTCTGTGACTTTGGGCATAGGGTACATGTACATGTAGAAGTAGACAAAAAATAAATGTGAGGTAGATAAAAACAAGGTGGTTAGAGAGAGGGATCACTGGTAGTTGGAAGGATCTGTGAAAGCTTTGTGTAGGATGAAGTGCTTCCATAACATCTTGAAAGGAGTGAGGGATGCTAGAGACAGAGGTGAAGGAAGACCTTCCAGGTATGGCCAATGTGTGAAGAGCAGAAAGAAGGCCAGTATGACTGGATTGTAGAATGGTAGAAGGGGAATAATGCATGATGAGCCTGGAAAGATAGGTTGGGGCCAAACTGTAAAGTACTTTAAGAGCCAAACAGGAGTTTATATTTTATCCTATAGGCAGTAAGGAGTTTCTAGAGTTTTTTTGAATAGGGTAATAACATGCTCTGATTTTCACTTAAAGAAAATCACTCTGGCAATTATTTGGAGGCTGAATTGGAGTGGGGTGGCCAGGAGACCAATTAGGAGCCCATTGCAGTAATATAAATGAGAGTTAATGAGGGTCTGATGAGGTAAGGAATATGTAATTAGAGAGAAGGGGTCAGATGGGAAAGATGTCTAAGTAGCCATTATAAGATATGGTAACTGATTGGATGTGGGAAGTCAGGTAATGAGAATAATTCAGGGCTGGGGCTTGGCAATGGATGAGATCAGATACAGGACTACAGTAGAAGAATTCTAGAGTAGAAGACAGTGTGGAGTTGAATTGGTTAACTGTTATAAGGCTGAGATTGGGAAAGAAGTAAAGAGAAACTAGAGTAAGAGGTAATGGTCTGAGATAATAAGATTAGAGGGTTCAGATGAAGGCAAGGAATAGGTTTAAGACTGGTGAGATATAGGGAGAGGTGGTAGGATAGGAAGCTATAGTGTCAGAAGAATATGAAAGATGGTAGGGGAATACTTGTGGATAATGCTGAGATCTAGGGTCTGAATCTCCTTGTGTGTGGCCTATGTAGACTGGGGGAGTAGATCATGAGATTTGAAGAGATGAAGGAGCTGGGACTCGGGGTGTGTGAAGGACCCTACACGTGGTAACATAAACTGTTTTCCACCTGCAACCTTAATCCTTTTTACAACATCTGTGACAAGTAGTCATAGTTTCCACTTAAAGACCACCAGGGTATTCCTTCCTATGGCTGCTAATTTGGAAAGTATTAATTCTTAGAAATTTTTTCTTTATGATGTTAATAACTCAGATTCCTCTAGCACTGTAAGATTTTTGAAATACTTTTCTTCCTTACAACCCTGTGAAGTTGGTAGCATAGATGTTATTGTCTTCATTTTATAGATTAAGAAACTGAGGCTTAGAGAGGTTAAATCCATGATCACACAGCTAAATATAAATCTGGATTTAAATTAACATCTCCTGATTCCAAATCTAGCTCTTTTCCCACTTAACTATGCTACCTCTCGATCTTAGGGAGCTAAAATCTACCTCTGTATAACACCTATCTATTGGTCGTAGTTCTACCATCGGGGACCAAGGAGAAAAAGACTAATCCTTCTCTGACAAGAACCTAGACAGTGATTATCTTTTGATAGCCTTAATAAAGTCATTTCCCTTCTTGTTGCCTCAGTTTCCTTATCTTTAAGATAGAACAAATGACATGGACCATGCCTTCCTTCCTTTAGAGAGTAGAAAACCTTTTGTAAATTGTAAAACATTTTAGGTGTGGGAATAATTTGCTAAAAGAAGTTCTGACTGTCAGGTATACCTGATTTGCAGCATGGTAACTGTGAGGCATCAGGGAGGAACTTAGCAAAAGGCCTGGTCTTGACAAGCAGCTTTCATAACTGAGAAACAGCAGCAGAACATCCAGCTGAAAGCTGTCCTTGTTTAACTAACCTTTGGGATGCCTTTAGCTGGGGCTTGGCTTGGCTGTCATGCTTTACGTAAATGTCCTTCTGTCAGCAAAATGCTAGTTAACAGCTTCCAAAAGAATCAAAGTTCTCTTGAGACCAGGCTACACAGAAACTAGAGAAACATAAGAAAACAAACAGTTTGGCATTTGTCCTTCCCTGTCCATTTCCCCAAAGTGGCTGCAGTTCATTTTAGACTAGAGTTTATGTTTTCTTCTGTCACAAAGACACTGTGGTCACTGTCATATCAACGTAAACTTTCTGTATTCCTGACATTCTAGAAATGTGATGTTTTAGAAAACAAAAGACCAATTATCTGATAGAACCAATTCATCAAATACCAATTAATAATTTCTTATATTCTAGTTAGGTTTGCATCTCCCCTACTAGATTATGACCTCCATTAGGGCAGGAATCATATTCATCTTATTTAATATTAACATATAACATTAATAATAATAATTTCAATACTTTAAAAATTCATGATCTCATCAGTATGGATATACCTTCCACCAATGCAAACCATAGCCCTTCCAAACCTTAGTAACCAGCTTCATGAGCTACTGTAGCTGAAACAATTCATCACTTCATGGCTATTTTCTTAAGGATGGGAATCTCAGCACTCAGCTAAACTGAACCTTGGACAATAGATACACAGCCTGTCTCCAGGACTATACTCAAAGACTTTCCAGCATGGTAAGATATACAAAGATTTGTGCTTAGCTAGAAATCTGTACTCCTATAGCCGTTTAAGGTTTGCAAAACACTCTCTTCACTACTACCCTGTGAGGCAGGGCCTGTTATTAGCTCAGTTTTACAAATGATGAGGCTTAGTAAGCTTTAATGATTACCTACTATCACTCAGTAAGTGTTTATTAAGCACCTAAAGCAATAAGGATTCAAAGGAAGGCAAAAATTTGGTCTCTGCTCTTGAGGAACCAACATTGTAGTGAGAGAGACAATAGGCAGATAACTATGTACACACAAGATGTATGCATTGTAAATGGAAAGGAATCTTGGAGGTAAGGGACTAGCAAGAGGGTGGGGGATGGAGAGGAGGAGACTGGGGAAAACATCTAACAGAAAGTGGGATTTGAGCTGAGTGCTGAAGTAAGCCAAGGGAGCAGGAGCGGGAGGGAAGACAGTGTGGAGCACAGCCAAGGCAAGTGCACAGAGGTGGGAGATGTGATATTGTGGGGGAGGAAAAACAAGAGGCAGTGTAGAGCAGTGGCATCAAGCTCAAATAGAAATGGGTTCCTATGGTCCACATACTGACTTAGAAAAGCACAGATTAGTATTGTCTGTGTTGTGTTGTATTGTATTCTTATTTATTTTGGTAAGCATTTCCCAATTCCAGTTTAATCTGGTTCAGTCTCAGAAGTTTTGTGGGAGCATACACAAGCTTTATACCTCTGGTGTAGAGCGCCTGGGAGTCCGTGAAGTGTAGCCAGACTGGAAAGGTAGGAAGTGACGAGGGTGTGAAGGACTTTATATTGCCACCTACAGGGCAGACATGAGCTAGCCTAGCTGAAGCAGCAAAGAGACCTCCAGGAGGAACAGGAGTCCGCATGTGTCAGGAAAATCAAACCACCCTAGCAACTACCTCCCCTCAGATTCCAGTGGAAATAACCTAAGACATTGAGCCCAAGAACCCCACGAATGGCAGCATCTCCCTTGCCTGACAGAGACCACTAGCAAGTCATTTGCTTTGTCAAGTGGTTCAACATCAGAAGTGGATATGGTTTTATCAGTGGAAATAATATTTTAAAAGATGCATTACTCTCTGTTTTGGTGTTGTACCCTAAAAGACCACATGACTGTTCTCATGGTCAGCTTGCAGCTAAAACCACACACACACATACGTGCACACGTGCACATATGTGTGTGTGTGTGTATATTGTCTCCTCCATCAGATATGAACTCTTTGAGAGCAGGGGCTATGTTGTTTTTTATCCTTAGTCCTTAGCACAGTGCTTTGCACATAGTAAATTTTTATGAAATACTTTTTCATTCATTCAAACAAAATTTTATATTTGATTCTGGAAGGAATAGGATGCTACTGGAGTTTTTATTAAGTAAGAGAGGGCAGTGACATGGGCAGACCTACACTTTAGGAAAATCATTTTGGCAGATGAGTGGAAGATGGATTGAAGTGGAGGAAGACCATTTAGAAGGCTATTGCAATAGTCCAGGAGAGAGATGATGAGGAGCAGTACTAGTGAGATCATATTGACTCCAAGTTAAGTGATCTTTCCGCACCATTTCTCACTAACTGGGGCTTATGAATTCCAAAGTGCCTTCTGTGCAACAGCCTTGTGAAGTATTGCAAATGAAGAAACTTAGGCCCATAGAGGTATAGTGACTGGTGCAAGTTACCCAGGTAGTAAGTGGCAGTCAAGACTCAAGCATTAGGTCTTCTGCTTTCAAATCCAGTAATTTTTCTGTTACCCTTCCTAATCTCCCTAATTCATCTTCGTATCTCCCTCTCACCTCAGCTCCAGGAACCATGTCAGTATTCTGCACACGTTTGGGTTTTAATGATTTGTTGGTGTTTTAGTTGTTGAATAAAATGAATTCATAGGCATCCTGTTTGTTTTGGCACCTATTAAGATCGCTATTCTTCTCCCACCCCCTTGACACCCACCATCTTCATGCTTCTGTTACTCCTAACTCAACACACATACCTTATTTCTTTACTTTGTTAAAGACTTTTTCTATATCTGAGAGAATTGTGTGTTTTGGCATGTTTTTGTTTTTAATCTGATTAATTACATTGGTTTTATTTTTAATGTTGAACTATTCTTATTTTCTGGTAAAACATTAGTTAGAAAGTTATATTAGTTAATGTTAGTTAAATGATTTTTTGGGATAAATTGCTATGGTCTTTTGTCAGAATTTTATTTTAAAAATTTTACTTAATATTCATCAATATTATTGGTATGTGGCTTTATTTCTTTGTTTTTCCTTCCCTAGTTTGGGTATAAAAACTTTATTTGTCTCATAAAGGGAGTTTGATGCAGGGCTTTTTTCCTTGATTTTAAGAAAAATGTATAGTGTGGGTATTCATTTTTCTTTAAAAATTGATAGAATTCTTCCATAAGTCCATCAAGATCAGGTTTCCACACTACCAACATTGGTTGTTCCTTAACAGCTAGTTCAATTTCCTTTATTGAGCTCACATTATTTAAAATCTCAGTTTGGTGTTCTGATAGTTTGGGTATTTTGTATTTTTGAAAAACCTGGTCTCTTTAAAGAGAGATTTAGAGTCAGGAGAACTGAATTCATGTCTCAGATTTACCTCTTGCTAATGCAGAGACTTCAGAATATATTAATAATAACAACATTTATATAGTGCTTACTATGTACAAGACATTTGGCTAAGTGTTTTATACTTTTCTCATTTCACATCTTAAATACATTCATTCATAAAATGCGAATCATCATGCTCTTACTACTTACCTCAGAATCACAGAATCTTGAAATTTGAGAGTTGGAAGGGACTTCAGCTAGCAAGTAGTTCAACATATAACCAAAAAAGAGTCCCTACCAAAATAACACCCGACAAATGGCCGTCCAGGTCTGTTGTGAGGAAACTGCTTTGTAAGCCATGAAGTGCTATAAAATTATGAGCTGTTGATATTTTATTTGATGAAAGATTTTGCTAGTTGCCTATTTGTCTGTGTCTTTATTACATCTGATTTATTTTCATTTTGATCAAATAATCTAATATGTATATACGTATATATATATATATATATATCCTTCTAATTCTGCTTCACTCTTTTAGCTGTCTGGATGTGTCATTTTTAGTAGCTGTATCTTTATTTCTTTGCTGAAACACAATGATGATGGTAATTCATCTTTAAAAAGTACAATATTTCTTATCTCATAGACATGTTTTGAAGAAAATGTTTATAGAATGTTACAGAAATGAGCTATTATTATTATTATTATTATTATTATTATTATTATTATTATTGAATTGCTCCACTAAAATCCTCTCATGTTTCAAGGTATGCAGGAAACCCTAGGTTCTCACAAAGGTTGTTTCAGAGTACCACACGCTCTGGCTGTGAAGCTGGAAGGAATTTGAGTAGTAGTCTAATGATGGATTGCAAGTTCTTTCACCCAAGGATCAGCAGGCCTAGCTAAGTGTGAGAAAGCTCATAAAGGGTTGGCCACTAGGGGTGGGAGGATGGGTTTTATGGCCATAGCAACTTATGAAACCACCACTAAATGTGAAGGATGTAGACTCTACACCAGTGGAGGAGGTACTCACATTAGTAGAATCACAGAGCTTTTGGAGTATTGTTATTGATCTATCATTTTAACACAATGTGAACGATAGTATAAAATTAATAGCATCATTAGTAGTAGTATCACTGCTGTCCTACAGTATCTGGTTCACAGTGTTGTAAGGATCAAATGAGGTAATTTATATAGTGTTTGCAAACTTTAAAGCATAATACTAAAAGTCAACTATTATTATTGTTGCTAATAGCATTATAAATAGTAAAATAATCCTTATTTAAAATGCATGCTACAGTTATAAAACACTTTGTACCTATTGAATCATTCAAGGTAATTCTGTGAAGATTTCAAACTTGCTTTTTTTTTTTTTTAATTTTGTATCACTCGGTCTGTGATCTGCTTTTGATCTCATGATACTCGTTTTTTTTGCAGTTAACTGCCTGTATTCATGGGTCTGCCGCTATGCTCTACCCGATGTTCTGGCAACATGTTTACATCCCAGTTTTGCCCCCACATCTGTTAGACTACTGCTGGTAAGGTGGCATGTGTTCTCCATCACCATCTGAGGTGTCACTTGTTTTGGTCATGGGTGGGACCAACTCGAGTCTGGGCTCCACTGGCATAACCTTCAGATATTCCATGCCCATGAGGCAGTGGAACTCCATGTCTGTTGTCCAAGAACAAGCCTTGATCAGTGTGGAGGAGATCTTCACTAGAGGCCTGGCCTCTGAAGAAAACTTTTTTTGGGGGGGGCTACATTTATGGTCTTGAGATCTGTGAAAGAAGTACCCAAACTGATGAAATCACAGATCTTTTCAAATATTGAGGTAAATTTTTGTGGCTATTTTTCAGTTTATACATAGATTATACAAATTTTCCAGTTCCTATCTTAAGAGTGCAGACTCTACCAAAAAGAGTGGGCTATAATAAAACTGATATGATATCTCATGCGTGGTGGGGTTAGACATTATGATGGCATATACATTTGGGCTTCATAAAGCAAGAAACTATTTCCAACTTGTTTCTCTGAATTTGTTCTTCTGCATTAAGTAAGCTAATATAAGTTGTCACTTTTTTTTAATGTAGATCCTTTTTTGAGTTCACTGAGTGTCCATGCTTGTGCTCTTTCTATCTAGAGATTAAGAAGTAGTATGATTCCCATTATCTGTTGGAGGAGACTGATCTGGAGTATCTTTCTAATTTTTTGTGTAGCAAAAATTTTCTTGTTGAATAAGCAGGGCCAAATGGTTCAGGTAAAGTTCAATTTAAAGAAAGCCCCTTTTCACAATATTTGGGCAGCAGAGTCTATGAAACAAAGCCCCCATTGAATAGCTTTAAAAAATGATTGTTAAAACCTTTAATTATTTGGAAGGCTCTAATTGTACTTTGTCAAACATAGATTGAGCCCCCTGTTCAACAGATATGCACCTTATAAACATTAATTAACTGCCTACTGAGTGCAAAGCTCAGAATTTGGCACTGGGATACAAAAAAACATACATAACATAAGTCCTGCTGGTAAGGAGCAAGAGAAGAACAAGTACACAAATAATTTTGATATCAAGAAGACTGAGGTTAAATGCTTGGCAGAGGACCAGAAAAAGTAATATATTATATTTGAGGAAGATGTTATTTCCCTTGGAAGGTCAGAAAAATCTTTCTATAGGAGACTATAACTGCATTGGACCTTGAAGGAACAGAGGGACTCTTATAGACAAACATGGAGGGAAGGATTTGTTCTAAGCTTTGTAGACACCGTGAATAAAAGCATGGAGATGGGAGAGGGCAGGACAAGAATGGGGAACCCTGAGCAGTTCATTTTGGCTGGAAGATAGGATCCTTGAAGGGAAATAACATGAGATAAGGCTGGGCAGGTAGGTTGGAGCCAGATTGTAGAGGACCCTGAATGCAAAAGCCAGAAATTTCTATTTTGCTCAGTAGGCAATGTGAAGCCACTGAAAGTTTTAAGTAGAGGAGTGAAATAATCCCAGCAGTGCATTAAGATGATCAGACAGCTCTTTGGAGAATAGATTGCAGAGTCAATTAGTGCACATAAACACAGAGAGTAAAGCTCCCTTTCTCTGAAGGAAAACCTGGACCACCAGTTGTTGGTGATATTTTAAAGGGAATCATGTATTGTAAAGGCATTTAGGACTAAATCAATGTTTCCCAATACAAACTATATTGCTTAGGTAAAAATATTTTACATTTTTATGGAACAAATTCTTTACAGAAGGCCAAAGAACTGTGAAGTGAGGTTGAGAGACAGATAGCTAGAGTGAGAGAAGTAGAACCCTAGGAGGAGAAATATTTTTTTAAACTTCATAGATTATTAAGAAATAAGAACCCAGGACAGCGAGGTGGTGCGGTGGATAGAGCACTGACCCTAGATTCAGGAAGACCTGAGTTCAAATCCGGCCTCAGACACATATCACTTACTAGCTGTGTGACCCTGGGCAAGTCACTTAACCCCAATGCCTAGCCCCATCCCCCCCAAAAAAGAAATAAGAACCCCAGGTATCAAGAGTTTAAGGTACTACGGATTGGAAAATTGTGGACTAGATAACCGATTCAGAAGAATGTATATGGATGATAATAATTCATTCAACATTTTTGTGAAAGAACCTTTTTGACATTTGGCCAGGAAGTATTTTGAGGTATACAAATAATAACAGATAACATTTGTATAGTGCTTTAAAATTTAAAGAGCAGTTTTACATGATGAGGCAATTTGTCAGGTATTATTATCCTGATATTATCTTTGTTACAGAGAACAAAACAGCCTTAGACTCACCTGAAGGCTTCCAACTAATAGACCTTTCAAATGTCTTATTCTGTGATTTGAGAATTGGTTTTTGGGGCAGCTAGGTGGTGCAGTGGATAGAGCACTGGCCCTGAATTCAGGAGGACCTGAGTTCAAATTTGGCCTCAGACCCATAAACACTTACTAGCTGGGTGACCCTGGGCAAGTCACTTAACCCCATTGACTAACTGAAAAAAAAGAGAGAGAGAGAGAGAGAGAGAGAGAGAGAGAGAGAGAGAGAGAATTGGTTTTGGTTTTCTCTTTTAAAAGAATATTATTCATACCATTTGTTTTTACATCAAATTCATTTCCAAATTTCCCCACTTGCTCATCCAATGAACCATTCCTTGTAACAAAGAATAAATAATAAAGTGGGGAGGGGGTTAAAAAATACAGTTCAGCAAAATCATTACGTCTCCTGAATCTAATAGTATAATCAGTGTTCCACACCCTTAGTCTTCCACCTTTGCAAAGAAGGAAAAGAGATACATTTTCTCATTTCTTCTCCTGGTCCATGCTTGATAGTTTAATTACATAGCATTTTGTTTTTGTTTTTTGTTTTTGTTCTTTATATTGTTGCTATTATATATATTTTGTTTTCCCATTCTGTTTGACTTTTAAAACTCTTCACAATCTGGCTCCTTCCTACTTTTTCGATCTTCTTTCACTCTAAGCATCACCTCATATCTGGACTATTGCAATAGCCTCCTGGTGGGTCTGCCTGCCTCAGGTCTCTCTTCACTCCAATCCAGTCCTCTATTCAGCCTTCAAAATGATTGCCTGTAGCATTGGTACAAAAATCGTCAGTTTGGCGTTCAAGCCCTTCATAACTTAGTCCCTCCTACTTTTCCATTCTTCTTACACCTTACCTCTCAATGCATATTCTTTAATCCAGTGACATTGGCCTCCAAGCTGTTCCATGAACAAGACCTTCCATCTCTGGATTCTGGGTACTTTCTCTGGTGGTCTCTCATGCCTGGTATGCTATCTCCACTCATTCCTGTCTCCTGGCTTCCTTCAAGGCCCAACTAAAATCTCATCTTCTATAAGAAGTCTTTGCCAACCCCACTTAATTCTAGTGCCTTCTATTAATTATTTCCTATTTATCCTTTATATATCTTGCTTGTACATAGTTTTTTGCTTGTTATCACCCATTACCTTGTGAGCTCTTGGAGGACAAGAACAGTCTTTTACCTCTTTTTGTATCCCCAGCATTTAGAATAGTGCCTGGCACATAGCAGGCCTTTAATAAAAGTTTATTGGCTGACAGACTTTACTCCCCTCCATGTACACCATGATCCAGTTACGTTGGCCTTCTTGATATTCCTTGCACATGATATTTCATCCCCCAACTCTGTGACATTTCACTAGCTATTTCCCATTACTAGAATGTTCTCCATACTCACCTCTACCTTTTGACTTCCCTGACTTTCTTTAAAACTCAGGTCACACTCCACCTTCAACCTTTTCTGCTCTTCCTTTTCCCAGACTCCCTCTCATTCCAGGCCCTTCCCTCCAAGATTACCTTCCATTTACCCTGTATATCTCTTATATATACAGTATTTTGTATATTGTGTCCCCCATTAGAAAGTGACCTCCTTAAGGACAAGGACTGCATTTTTGCCTCCTGCAAGCAGGTAGTGCAGTGCCTGGCACATGATAAATGCTTAATCAATACTTACTGACCGACTGACTTCACTTTATATCAGTTTGTAGAAGTCTTCCCTTCTATGATTTTTCAGGTGCATCTTTTCTTAAAGTACAATAATATTTCATTAACCTCATGTATGACAATATGCTTGGCCATTCCCCAGTGAGTAGGCATCTAGTTTGTTTAAGATCTACTTATTTCATAGGGCTAGAATAGATGTCTATAGCTGTGTTTTTGTGATACTAGTCTTTGTGAATGAATTTTGTGATACTGGTCTTTGTGAATGAATTTTTTGACATTTCACCAAGAAGTTGGTTATGAATCTATGGGGAATCTTTGTCCACTTAGAAATCTGATGAGATGAAGATGCTGGAATTAAAGACTACTAGGTAGAGAAGCAGATATTCTAATATGGGTTTAATAATATTATCTTCCACCAATTGCTGTCGGCATCTAAGAATGCCATGAAATTATGTTTAAAGTAAGTTTCTCATGTTGTCTCTGGTGCTTCTTTACTACATTTTTGTCAAAGCCTTTATAGAGCCGTGAGGTAAGGAGCCTTTAGGGATAACTAGCATTTTAAGTGAAGTGCCAGGAGCCTGAAACATGTAAATGTGAAGGAGCCTGGTTCCTCTGCAGATGATTTAAATGTTAAGTACATCCCCATGTAGGGGATATAGGGCCTGGAATCTGAAAACTATTATCTCCTGTAGAAATGAACCTTCAATTTACTCACTGCACAGGAAGGGCAGATGCTACTCATTTGCGCTGTCAGCAGGTGCCCTTTCTATGCATAATAGACTACGAATGTGTAATTAACACATGAAGGAGGCCACCACCAGTCACTCTTTCAGGTACATGCTGCTAGCGGTTTTCAGGACAACCATGAGGGCCGTGAGAGGTTCTTACATTGCCTAAAAGATTAGCTTGCCATTGACTTCCTGAAAAAGACCTGTTAAAAGGAACTAAATCCAGATCCTACTGTGGGCAGGCATAAGTGTAGACTAAGCAGACATCCACTCAAATCACAGACTCAAGATAGAGAAAGGAAGGAAGGAAGAAAGGATGGAAGGAAGGAAGGAAGGAAAGACAGATGAAAAGAAGGAAGGAAGGAGGGGGGAGTTAAAGCTGGAAGGGATCGTAGAGATCATTAGTTCAACACCTTCAGCTTATAAATGGGGAAAACTGAGTTTTAATGCAAGAAAGAGGGGGACTTGTCTGACTGAGGTCACAAAGGAAGCAAGTAATGGAGCTTAGCCCTTCTGATTCCAAATTTAGTGCTTCGGAGCCCCTTACTCATTGGACTGTTTTTGACCTTGCCTGGCAAAGAACATAGAACCAGAGTGAATAGATGCCCCAGTGTGGTGGTTATACTTTTGTGAGTTTTGTTTGTTTCATTTTTTTGTTTTTAACTAAAAAAGTAGTTAAATGGAAAATATATTGATCTCCAAGTCAGAGGACTGAATTCTAAGCTAGATTTTCCATTCTGGCTCCATGATCCTGGGCAAATCACTTTACCCCCATGATCTTCAGTTTCCTCCTCTGTAAAATGGGGATAAAATACTTGCACTACTTACTGCACAGTACTGATGGGAGGTTAGAGCCTATAGAGTTGTTGAGTTATCCTCAAAAGCAATTGCTGGCAAGCCACCGATAGGTTAACAAACATAACAACAGATTAACTGAGGAAACTTTAATTAGCCTAGTAATAGCAGATTGTGATTGTTGAAATAAATCAATTTAAGCCAAATGGCTTTTCCCTGAATGCTTCTTAAATTAACCTCTGAATTCTTCTCTGATTTGTGAATATGGAGAGGACATTATGGTCACTCAGGAGATTTATAATAACCTCCACAAAAGCAGATACAGCTTTCTCTTTCCCCCTGGATGGACATTTATGTGATCATGGATAAATCTCTTAGGCTCTCAGAGAGGCTCAGTTTCTTCACTTTTAGAATGGAGATAATAGTTAATAAGCATTCATTAAGCACCTACTGTGTGCCAGGCACTGAGCCAAGCACCTGGGATACAAAGCAAGGGAAAAAAAAAACCAGTCCCTCCTCTCAAGGAACTCATGGTCTCCTTGCAATATGGCTGTGATAAAAGCCCTCTGCAGCATTCAAGAACTATAAAAATAGGGGTTATTTTAAAATTTATTATATGAACCCCAGCTTCTGGGATAAGAACCCACTCTTTGAAAAAAACTGCTGGGAAAACTGGAAAAGAGAATGGCAGGAACTAGGTATAGACCAAAATCTCATACCATATACCAAAGTAAAGTCAAAATGGGTTCATGATTTAGATATAAAGGCTGATACTATAAGCATACTGAGAGAGCAAGGAATAGTTTACTTGTCAGATCAATGGAGGAAAGTAGAATTCATGACTGAACAGGAGATAGAGAACATTAAGAAAAGCAAAATAGATAATTTTGGTTATGTTAAATTGAAAAGTTTTTGCACAAACAAAGCCAATGCAACTAAGATTAGAAGGAAGGTAGAAAATTGGGAAAGAATTTGTGCAACCAGTCTCTCTGATAAGGGCCTCATTTCTAAAATATATAGAGAATTAAGTCAAATTTATAAGAATACAAGCCATTCCGCAATTGATAAGTGGTCAAAGGATATGAACAGACAGTTCTCAGATGAAGAAATTAAAGCCATCTATAGTCATATGAAAAAATGCTCTAAATCACTGTTGATTAGAGAAATGCAAATCAAAACAACTCTGAGGTACTATATCATACCTTTCAGATTGGCCAACATGACAAAACAGGAAAATGATAAATGTTGGAGAAGATGTGGGAAAATTGAAACACTAATGCATTGTTGGTGGAGTTGTGAAATATCCAACCATTTTGGAGAGCAGTTTGGAACTATGCCCAAAGGGCTATAAAAATGTGCATACCCTTTGACCCAGCAATAGCACTTCTAGGGCTATATCCCAAAGAGATCACACAAACAGGAAAAGGACCCACATGTACAAAAATATTTATAGTAGCTCTTTCTGTGGTGGTAAAGAATTAGAAATTGAGAGGATGCCCATCAATTGGGGAATGGCTGAGCAAATTGAGGTATGTGAATGTGATGGAATACTATTATGCTGTAAGAAATGATGAACAGGCTGACTTCAGAAAAACCTGGAATGACTTGTATGGTCTGATGCTGAGTGAAGTGAGCAGAACCAAGAGAACGTTGTACACAATAACAGCCACGTTGTGTGATGACTAATATTGATGAACTTAACCCTTCCTGGCAATACAAGGATCTAAGACATCTCCAGAGGCCTTGTGATGGAAACTGCTATCCACATCCAAAGAAATAACTATGGAAGTTGAATTGCTATTTTTTTTATCTTCTGTTGAGTTTTGTTTCCTCTTTCTGATGGTTCCTCCTATTGGTTTTTATTTTTACTTACAACATCACTAATGTGAAAATATGTTTAATATGAATGTAAATGTTTAGCCTATATCATATTGTGTGCCATCTTGGGGAGGGTGGTGGGGAGGAAGGGGGAGAAAAATTTTAAACTCAAAAGCATATGGAAGTGATTATTGATAAATCAAAATAAATTAATAAAAAAAGAAAAAAATTATTATATGAATCCTAGAATCTAACAGTAAGCTTCATGAAGATGGAGAATGTATCTTATCTAACTTTTTATCTCCCTAGTACCCTAGTAAATAGGTGCTTAATAAATGTAAGTTATGTTTACTTGAATTTAATTAGATTTCGAGTCTGTAGTACTTTATACTTTCCCTTCTGCTTATCCTTCAAAACCTAGCTCAAATGACACCTTTTCCAGGAAGTTTTCCCTTTTCTTTCCTCTCCCTTTTCTCCAGTGGGACATGATTTCTGCCTCATCTGAACTTCAATCTCCTTTTATGAATATCTCATGTTTTTATTCACATGATGTATTTATCCGTGTCTCTCTGTATTGGATTGTAATCCTTTTGAGGACATAGAATATGTTTTTTTCATTTTTGTGTCTCCTTCCCTGCCAGCATAGAACATAACATTTTAGCTTAATTTTGTTGTTCAGTTGTTTTTCAATTCTGTCCAACTCTTCATGACCCCATTTAGCATTTTCTTGGCAAAGATAGCTGGAGTGATTTATCATTTCCTTCTCCAGCTCATTTTACAGATGAGAAACTGAGACAAACAGGGTTAAGTGACTTGCTCAGGGTCACCCAGCTAATAAGTATCTGAGGCCAGAATAGAACTCAGATCTTCCTGACTCCAGTCATTGTACTCCATCTACTCACTACCTAGCTGCTCCATAATAATAGCATAATCAGCCTTTAATAATTGTTTGCTGAATGTATGTATAACAGTAATAACACTCATTTCTATGGCATCTTAAATTTTTTTTAAAAAGTGTTTTTCTTGCAATACTCATTGACATGAAGATGAATAATTCTATTTGAAAGATAAAGAAATTGGTAATTAATTTGATAATTTATAGCCAGCCACATAGTCAGTAAGCAGCAGAACCAGAATCTGAACCTAGGTCTTCCAGGTCCAGTATTGTTTCTTTGAACCTATGTATGAACTAGGGCTAGGCATTGCAAATATCATTGTAGAGTTGAAGAAAAGGAAGTTGAGAGAGTTGAAGGATTTGTGGGGTCACCCAGCTTACAAGTGTCAAGGCTTTGACTCACCCTGTAAATTTTTGACTCTTAGGCTTAATAGGATTTCAGTTACAAAGAGACCTTAAAGATCATTTACTCCAACTCATTCCTCTGCCCAATTTTACATATGAGGGAACTGATTCCCCAAGAAATTAAATTATTTGACCAAGATCATACAGGTAATAAGTGACAGAACCAAGATTAATATCCTTGTCTTCTGACTCCAGCCCAGTGGTCTCTTTACTATACCATACAAAATCAACCTGTGGCATGTCTTGGGATGCCCAAGAAATTCAGGGAGAGGTCATTGTTCTGTTCTATCTTCCTTTAACTGTTTTTATTTAAAACTTTTTTTTTTCAATTTAACTTGCATTATTGTGTGGTTGTTTTCATTTGCAGCTGTGGCATAAGAATGAAAAGACAAGAAACAAAAGCAGATGGCAGAGAAAACGAAAGGAGGGATGCATTTCCAGCCCTTATGAATATTTAAAAGCATGTGCTGCTGGGTTCCATCCTAGTATGGAGCTGTGCTCTCTCTTTCTGACTTTGAAAATGTGAAGCTGATAATGTTCCCTACCTTAGCTGTTTCTTCCCCCTCCTCCTTGGGGAATAGCACTGAAGGCTGGGCGTGGCTAGGGCTAACAGGTTAAGTCTACAGTGTTGATTAGTTTTCTTTTACAGAAGAGGAAATTAGGAAAGTCAGTGAGAGTTTGTGAAACAAACCTATATAGAGAACCCTTAGAAATGGCTTAATTGTATATTTGTGTTATTACTACTTAAAGATGCCAGCAGCTGTATCAGAGAATGAGTCAATCAACAAGCATTTATTAAGCACCCAGTGTGTACCAAGCACTGTCTAAAAACTGAGGGTACAAATAACCCCTCTCCTCAAGGAGCTTAAATTCTATTGGGGAAAATAATATACACACAACATAAAAACACATAATAAATATAAGATAGTGAGAAAGGGCATTAGTAGTTGGGGGCGGGGGGAACAGGACAGGCATTGTGTAGAAGGTAGTGCTTGAGCTGCATCTTGAAGGAAGAGAGGGATTTTTGATGATAGAAATGAGAGGAGAGTGCATTTCAGGCATGGGAAACAGAAGAGAAGAGGAGAGAAGAGAACTAGAGCCTTGGAGTATTCCCATAGTTGGGGAGTGGGAAATCAGGAGAGAATAATGTCTTAAAAGCCCAAAGAAAAGACCATATCCTGGAGGCAAGGGTTAATCAGTAGTGTCAAATGCAGCAGAGAGGTCAAGAACGATAGTAACTGATAAAAGACCAGTAGATTTGGCGATTTAGAGGTCATTGGTATCTTTGGAGAGAGCATCTTCAAAGTAATGAGGTTGGCATACAGACTGCAAAGGGTTAATAGTGAGTGAGAGGAGAGAAGTAGAGATGATAAATATATCCAGTTTTCTGTAGTAGTTTGTAGAAGCCAGGAGAAATATAGTCTGGCAGACCCCAAAAGACATTAAGATCTACTGAAGATTCTTTAAGTATGAGGGAGATGTTGAGCATGTTTGAAGGCAAGGGGAAAGATAATACATAGTAGATAAGGAGAGATTGAGGGTTAGAGAAAAGGGGAAGATGTTTGGGAGCAATCTGCTGGAGAACAGGAGAAGAGGTAGAACCAAGGGCACATATAAAGAGGTTGGCCTTAAGACCATGAAGAGCTACATGATCATCAGAGGCTGGAGGAAAGAAGATGACAACTCCGGGTTTTGAGATGAACGGAATGAGAGAAGAGAAAGTTTACAGAGAATAGCCTCAATTTTCTCAGGAGGTCAGGGAGTGTGGCATGGGAAGTGAGAGAAGTGTGAGAAGAGGAGGTTTGAGATCACTTCTGTGAATAGTGGGATAGGGAATCAGTTATGGAAGAATAAACAGATTCTCAGATTTAGAAAGGACCTTAGCGATTCAGAGTCATAGAATTATACTTCAGCTCTACAAGAGACCTTACCCAAAGTATGATTGCCCTTTGCTCATGCTAGTGATCATTCAGCTTCTGCTTCAGCACTTCTGGGGACAGGAACCTCACTGACTCCCTAGGAAGTTCTTCCAAGTCAAAATCTGCCTCTGCAGTTTCATCCCATTGCTCCTTGCCATGCCTTCTGGGGCCAATCAAAATAAGTCCAATTCTTCTTTCTTATGATAGCTCTTCAGATGCTTAAAAATAGTTATTATGACCCCTCTGAGTTTTCTCATCTCCATCCTGGTTCTGCCATGTGCATGATTATGTCACTTCATTTCTGTTTCCCCTTCTGTACAAATAATTTTGTTGGAATAGATGGTCTCTAACTACCTCAGAATCTATGATTCTAGGAACCATTCCTTACATGCCATTGTTTCTCGTCTCCTCACTATCCTGGTGACTTTATTTTGGTTATGTTCTAGCTTTTCAATATCCTTCCCAAATTGTGGAGCCCAGATCTAGACAGTATGCTGCTCGTAATTTAACCTAAGATCTTTTTTGAATGTCAAGCCATGCTGTTGGCTCATATCATGTGGTTCACTAAAATTCCAAGAGAGGATCACAGTTTCTCAGAGTTGTAGAGGATCTCTGAGGTTAGCTAGTCCAACCCTTACCTGAACAGGAGTTTTCTGTACAACATCCCCAACAAATTGTGAGCCTCCATTTGCAGACCTCCTGTGATGAAGAATTTTCATCCTCCTTGAGACTAATTATTTGGAAGTTTTTCTTCATACAGAAGCTAAATCCACTTCTCTTCAGCTTCCCAACACTGCCTTTAGTTCTGCCCTCTGGGGCCAAGCAGAATCAGTCTCATTCCTCTTCCATACAATAACCAAATTTTAAATGTTCCAAGACAGCTACCTGTCCTTCCTAATTATTTTCTTGTCCAGGACAAATATCCCCAGTTACTTCAAACAGTCCCCTCTCTATCCTGGTCACCTTCCTCCAGGCATAATCTAATTTGTCAATATCTACCAAAATGTGGTATGCAGAGTATGTACACAACTCCGGATGTAATCTAAATAGCCATATGTTATTTTTCATAGAAATTCTTTCCCCTCCTCCCACAAGAATCAGAGTCTAAGTCATTAGTCATCAGGTCCCTAAGTCATTCACCTCCCAAAAATAATTATGTTGGAGCTGGTTTGGAAGTTTAATAACACGTTTTTGGTGATGAAATAGTCTTAGGGAAGGGTCAGGATAAGTTTAAAAAAAATATTTTTTTTGGAAAGACATCAAGATGAGGAGGCAAATTGATTAAATGACTCCTAAGGTTCTGAGTTGAATCTAAGAGTTAAATGGCATTCTAGATTAAACCCTGGAATCTGTCATTTGTCAGGTCAGAATCTGGTACAAGATTTTCTTAGTAGTTTCAAAGAAATTTAAAAGCCATAATGTAACAATTGTAATATAACAACTTAGATTCCTATAACAGTGTTGTAAGTAGATATGACAAGTATTATAGCTGAAGAACCTGAAACTTTGAAGATTTAAGTGATTTATCCAAGGTTATACAGTTGGCCATTGGCAAACCCAGGATTGCTATCCAAGTCTTTTGACTCTGAATTCCTTGCTTTTTCAACAGCCCTCTAGAAAATGAGTGGTATCCCAGACACTTGGGTAAGATAACAGGACAATGGGCTCTATTTTGTCTGTGCTGTTTCAAGGGGTTGCATAAAGTATCTGCCATATCAATCAGTTACCCGAAATCAAATTGTTAATGCATTAAAGGGTCTCTAGGAGCTGAGGAGTCAAAGAAGCATGGTTATTTGTGATATATTATCAACATGGGGCATATCAGGTGGTATCCCATGGGGAGCACATATAAGCTCATTTTACTCAAATTAGTGTAGAGGGAAGATTTCTGGACTTCGAGTCAGAAGATAGTGATTTAAATCTTAGGTCTGACAGAAGTTTTGTGGCTATGAGTAAATTGACATTACTTTTCTCAGCCTCAGTTTTCTCTTCAATAAGACAGGATTAAGAAACTTTGTGCTTCTTTCTTTCTTTCCTTCTTTTTTTTTTAAGGCAGTTGGGGTTAAGTGACTTGCCCAGCATCACACAGCTAGTAAGTGTCAAGTGTTTGGTCTGAGGCCAGATTTGAACTCAGGTCCTCCTGACTTCAGGGCTGGTGCTCTATCCACTGTGCTACCAAGCTGCCCCTGTGCTTCTTAATTAATTAATAATCCACACAGGATTGTTTTGAACAAAATGTTTTGTGACAGGAAGTGGTGGAAAGAGCACTGTATTTGGAGTCCGAATGTAAGTTTCATTTCTGACTGATTTGTACTACCCATGTGAATTAGCATAAATCAGCCTTATCTCCTTATCTGTAAAATGGGAATTTATATTAGTGTTAGGTAACACTTGTCAGCAAGCATTTATTAAGTGCCTACTATGTTCCAGGCACTATGCTAAACCCCAAGGATTCAAAGAAAGGCAAAAGACGGGCCCTTCCCTCAAGGAGCTCATAGTCTAATGGGGAACATGCAAACAACTATGTACAGACAAGATATAGATAGGATAAATTAGAGATAATCTCAGAGGAAAGGGCTTCTTGTCAGAAGGCAGGATTTTTAGCTGAGACTTGGAGGAGGCCAAGGAAGTCAGGGGATGAGGAGGGAGAAGAAGGGTTGGAAGACAAACAGTGAAAATGCATAGTCAGGAGATGGATTGTCTCATTGGAGGAACAGCAATGAAGCTCCTGTCACCAGATCAAGGAGTAAGCAGAACGGACTAAGTTGGAAGAATACTGAAATGTAGGAAAGGGCTAGTGTCAATGAATCACAGAGTATATGGGGGAAAGTAAGGTATAAGAAGACTGGCCAAATTATAAAGGGCTTTGAATGCCAAACTGATGATTGTATAGTTGTTCCTATAGGTTAAATAGGGAGCTACTGTGGTTTATTGAATTGGGGGTGGGGACAGAGGAGTGGGGGGCTGTGACTGGGTCAGACCTGTGCTTTAGGAAGATTATTTTGATAGCCGAGTAGAGGATAGACTGGAGGATTGTCTTCCTTTCCTCAGAAGGATCATAGTCATAGTACTTATCACTAGAAGGAATTTTATAGTTCAGTTAATCTAATCCCCTCATTTTTCAGATAAAAAAAACCCACTGAGACTTAGAGAATTGTCTAAGGTATATACAAACCAGGTGGACAAAGCAGATAGAAAACCAGAATTAGAACTGAGATTGTGGCAGCAAGCTTGTCCAGAGGACATGTTGGACTTGGAGGCAGAAAGATTTGAATTGAAATCCTGCCTCAGGTACTTGCTAGCTCTGTAACCTGGGTAAGTCACTTAACCTTTATCAACCTCAGTTTAATCATCTGCAAAATGAAGGGGTTATATTTGAAAGCCTCTAAAATTCCTTCCAACTTTAAATCTTTCCAATAGACAAGTGATCAAAAAACATGGGGGAAAAAAAGCCAGTTCTCATAAAAAGAATTGCAAGCTATTAATAACTGTAGGAAAGAAGGTACCAAATCATTAATAATAGGAAAAAATCAAATAAAAAACTGAGGTCTTCTAACTCCAAATTCTGTACTCTTTCCCTACCCCAAATCAGGTTTTATATGTAAAGTGTTCTGTATGGTATACGGTACTCTAAAAATAATTTATTCTTTATAATAAACTGTAAAGTGCTACAGGTGCAATTATTATTCCAGTCCAGGCTTTGTTTTATTTTGCTTTGCCTTTTGCTCTTTTCCAAACCATTTGCAAGCTTCAGATATTCTACACTGAATTTGATGAAAAGATCTGGGTTCAAATTCTGGTTTGATTTACTATCTGTGTGAACCAAGTCACTTCATCTCTATTGTCCTAAGTGTCCTCATCTGTGAAGTGATAGAGCTCAACTAAATGATCCCCCATCAAACTCAATTCAGTGACCCTATAGCTTTCATCCACAGAGTATTACATCTGTGTCTTTGGATCTCATGAAGGAAGATATTGAGATTTTTTTGTTCTATCTTGTTTATTTCTTTATGTTTGTTTCCCGCGACTACTTTCTTGCCATCTCATTCACAAGTGTCTCACAGAAGCTAACTGATTAATGGTGGCTATGGGCAGAGATATTCTTTTGCTGGGTTGGCTCCACTGTCAATGGTTCTAACAGAAATCCCTGTGGCAGCCCCCATGGAATATTTCTATTATTTTTAATCCCCTAAAAAAATTATTTACTATTTAGAACATTCTTTTTTTTTTGGAATTGAGTTCCAAATTCTCCCCCTCCTTCCTACTTCTACCCCAACCAATGAGAAGGCAAGTAAAATAATATGAACTAATTATACATGTGAAATCATACAAAACATTTCCATATTAACCATGTCACACACAAAAAGGAAAAAATAATATGAGTAAATCATACTTCTTGGCAGAAGGTGGGCTTTTTAGTTGAGATTTGAAGGAAGCCAGGGAATGAGGAGGGAGAGAATTCCAGGAATGGGAGACAAGCAGGGAAAATGCACACTCAGGAAATGTATTGTCTTGTTGGAGGAACAGCAATTTGCACTCAGAATTCATCAGTTCTGTCTCTGGAGTGGATAGCATTTTTCCATCATGAGTCATTTGAAATTGTCTTGGATCATTGCTTTGATCAGAGTAGCCAAGTCTTTTACAGTTGATCATCTTTACAGTATTGCTGTTACTGTGTATAATGGTCTCCTGTTTTTTCTCATTCTACTTTCCATCAGTTCATATAGGTGTTGCCATTTTTTTCCTTAAACCACCACTCCTCTTCCCATATAGCACAATAATGCTCCATCACATTCATATGCCACCACTTGTTCAGCCATTCCCCAATTGATGAGCAACCCCTCAATTTCCAATTCTTTACCACCACAAAAAATGCTGCTACAAATATTTTTGTGCAGATGGGTCCTTTTCCTTTTCCTTTGGTCTCTTTGGAGTAGGGATCTAGTACTGGTATTGCTGGGTCAAAGGGTATGCAGAGTTTTATAACCCTATGGGCATAGTTCCAAATTTTTCTCCAAAATGGTTAGATCAGTTCACAACTCCACCAACAGTTTATTAGTGTATGTATTTTTCCACATCCTCTCTAGCATTTGTCTTATGTGATAGGTATGAGGTGGTATATCAGAGTTGTTTTAATTTGCATTTCTCCAATCAGTAGTAATTTAGAGCACTTTTACATATGACTATAGCTTTGGTTTTTTCTGAAATTTTTAATTTATTTTTAATTTTTATTGATTGATTGAATTTATTGATTTATTAAATATTGATTGATTAAATTATTAATTTGTTTAGCATCATTATTTAAAGGTATTTGGGGGAGAGCTCAGGTGAGTCCCTGCCTTTATTCTACCATCTTGGCTCTACCTCCTAGTAATTAATTAATTAATTAATTATTGATGTTGTTATTGATTTTTTTTTTCTGAAAATTGCCTGTTCTTATGCCTTGACCTTTTATCAGTTGGAAAATGACTCTTGTTTTCATAAATTTAGCCCAGTTCCCTATATATTTGAGAAATGAGGCCTAATATATCAGAGAAATTTGCTCTAAGAATTTTTATATTACATCATTGTCTCTGATACCTTTTAGTAATATGTAGTTTCCCTGATTAGCTCTTTTAATTAGGTCTATTTTTGCTTTTGCTTTGTCTGAGATCATTATTGCTACCCCTTTTTTTATTTCAGCTGAAGCATAAAAATTCTGCTCTAGCCCTTTAGTTTAACTCTGTGTCTTTCTGTTTCAAGTGTGTCTCTGGTAAACAACATACAAATGGATTCTGATTTCCAATCCATTTTGCTATTCACTTCCATTTTATGGGTGAACTCATCCCATTCACATTTACAGTTATCATATACCCTCCATCTTATTTTCTTCTGTTTATCCTTGTCTCTCTCTTTTTACTGTTTCTCCTCAAAAATCTGTTTTGCTTCTGACCACTGCCTCCCTTAGTCTACCTTTCTGTTTATCATCCCCATTCATTTTCTTTTATCCCCTTCTCCTCTTATTTCTCTATTGGATAAGATACATTTCTATACCCAACTGAGTGTGTATGTATGTTCTTCCTTCTTTGAACCAATTCTAATAAGTGTGAGATTCAAGCATTTCCCACCATCTCCTAATCCCTTTTCCTCTGCCACTATAAAAACTCTTCATTGCAAGCCTCTTTCATGTGGGAAAATTTCCCCCTTCACCTCTCCCTTCCTGCTTCTCCCACTGCATCCCTCTTTATTACCCCTTCACTGTTTTGAAATCATCCCAACATAATCTACTCACAATCATGTCCTCTGTTTATGTAAACACCTTCTACCTTCCCTAGTAAGATGAAGTTCTTGGGCATTACATGTATCATCTTCCCATATGGAAATATAAGAGTATCTTAGTATCTAGAGTATCTCTTTCATGTTTACCTTTTTATGCTTCTCTTGAGTCTTGTATGTGATTATCAGATTTTCTATTCAGCTCTGGTCTTTTCATCAGGAATGCTGGAAAGTCCTCTGTTTCATTAAATGTCCATTTTTCCCCTGAAGAATTTTACTTACTTTTGCTAGGTAGGTTATTCCTGGTTATAATCCTAGTTCCTTTGCCTTACAGAGTATCATATTCTAAGCCCTCCACTTCTTTAATGTGGAAGCCTCGAAGTCTTATGTGATCCTGTGTCTCCATGATATTTGAATGGTTTCTTTCTAGCTGCTCACAATATTTTCTCCTTGACCTGTGAACTCTGGAATTTGGCTTAATATTCCTGGGAGTTGAAAGGAGGTGGAGCCAAGATGGCAGAGTAAAGGCAGGGAGTCACCTGAGCTCTCCCCCAGACCCCTCCAAATACTTTTAAATAATGATGCTAAACAAATTTTAGAGTAGCAGAACCCACAAAAAGACAGAGTGAAACAATTTTTCAGCCTAAGGCAACTTAGAAGGTCGGCAGGAAAAGTCTTTGCACCAGGGTGAGAGAGGAGCACAGTCTAGCACTGGGGTCGCAGTGCAAACTGGGCCCCAACAAACCAGGAGCAGAGCTCAGGGTGACTGAATCAGTGGCAGCAGTGGTGACTTCCAGACAGACCTCTCTGCCCACAAAGAGTAAGGGGCTCAGACAATGTATCAGAAGGAAATTTACAGAGGTCCCTTTGCTGTCACCAAGTATATTGCATCGCCTATACTTGAGTCCGGTTGCAGTCCTAGGTCTTAGTCCCAGTGCAAGGAGGAGCTCCAGCATAGCAGAGCTTGGGTCTGCAGGGGAGCAGGGACCCTGGTCACAGTTCCAGGATTGAAAAGAGTGCTTCTGGTCTCTCACAAACCAGTACATAGTACAGGAGAGTAGTAAACACACTACTTCCTAGATCATACCACCTTGGAAGTGCCAAAAACTTGCAGGTCCCCACAATTACCTCTGAAAACAGCTGCACAAAAAAAAATCTGAAGCTTGAGACAGTACCCCCTCCACTTGGGAAGCAGAGCCCTACTATAGCATAGAGTTAAAAGTCAAGAAATAAGCTGGAAAATGAGCAAACAACAGAAAAAAAAAATCTGACCATAGAAAGTTACTATGGTGACAAAGAAGATCAAAACACTCAGAAGATGACAACCAAGTCAAAATTCCTGCATCTAAAGCCTCCAAGAAAAATATGAATTGGTCTCAGGCCATGGAAGAGCTCAAAAAGGATTTTGAAAATCAAGTAAAATAGGTAGAGAAAAAATTGGGAAGAGAAAAGAGAGAGAGAAAATCATGAAAAAAGAGTCCACAGCTTGGTAAAGGAGGCACAAAAAAAAAATCACTGAAGAAAATAACACCTTACAATAAGCCATGGTAAAAGAGGCACAAAAATCCAATGAAGAAAAGAATGCCTTGGAAAGCAGGATTGGCCAAATGGAAAAGGAGGTACAAAAGCAAGACATCAAGAAACAATCAGACAAAATCAAAAGAATGAGAAAAAAAAATAGAAGAAAATGTGAAATATCTAATTGGAAAAACAACTGATCTGGAAAATAGATCCAGGAGGGATAATTTAAGCATTATTGAACTACTTGAAAGTCATGATCAAAAAAAGAGCCTAGACATCATCTTTCAAGAAATTATCAAGGAAAACTACCCTCATATTCTAGAACCAGAGGGTAAAATAGATATTGAAGGAATCCATCAATCATCTCCTGAAAGAGATCTCAAAATGAAAAATCTCAGGAATATTATAGCTGAATCTCAGGAATATATTCAGACCTCCCAGATCAAGGAGAAAATACTGCAAGCTGCCAAAAAGAAACAATTCAGATATTGTGGCGCCACAGTTAGGATAACACAAGATTTAGTAGCTTCTACCTTAAAATATCAGAGGGCTTAAAATGTGATATCCCGGGGGGCAAAAGAACTAAGGTTACAACCAAGAATCACCTAACCAGCAAACGTGATTATAATCATTCAGGGGGAAAATGGACATTCAATGAAATAGAGGACTTTCAAACATTCCTGATGAAAAGATCAGAAGTGAATAGAAAATTTGACTTTCAAATACAAGATGCAAAAGAAGCATAAAAAGGTAAACAGGAAAGAGAAATCATAAGCGATTCAGTAATGTTAAACTGTTAATATTCCTACATGGAAAAATGATATTTATAACTCCTAAAAACTTTCTCATTATTAGGGCAGTTAGAAGGAGTATATGTAGACAGAAAGCAGAGGTATGAGTTGAATGTGATGGTATGATTAAAAAAATAAAATTAAGGGATGAGAAAGAAGAATGCATTGGGAGAAGGAGAAAGAGAGAGGTAGAATGGGATAAATTATTTGACATAAAAGAGGTCCAAAAGAGATTTTACAGTGGAGGGAGAAATGGGGAAACGGGGAGGGGAGCACATGAACCCTATTCTCATCGGAATTGGCTCAAAGAGGGAATAATGTACACATTCAGTTGGTTGTAGAAATCGATCTTACTATATAGGAAAGTAGGAATGGGACAAGATAAGAGAAGAAATTGCTGATAGAAAGAGG
Source organism: Vombatus ursinus (assembly GCF_900497805.2). NCBI lineage: Eukaryota > Metazoa > Chordata > Mammalia > Diprotodontia > Vombatidae > Vombatus > Vombatus ursinus. The sequence goes on along the minus strand of NW_020954564.1, from coordinate 12,875,718 downwards.
GCAGTTTGGGGAGCTAAAAGTAAGAAGCAAAACACTTTTGAGAATGGACAGGCTAAAAGGAGAGAGAGTAGGATAAATGGGGGAAATAGGATGGAAGAAAATACATAGTAATCATTGCTGTAAAAAGTTTTTTTTACAGTGAGTGTTTCTGATAAAGACTTCATTTGTCAAACATATAAAAAAGTGAATCAAATTTATAGAAGTAAGAGCCATTCCTCAATTGATAAATGGCCAAAGGAACAGGAAGTTTTCAGACAAAGTAATCAAAGCTATCTATAGCTGTGTTAGAAAAAATTGCTCTACATCACTATTGATGAGAGAAATACCAATTAAAACAGCTCTGAGCTACTACCTCACACCTGTCATATTGGCCAATATGACAGAAAAGAAAAATGACAAATGTTGGAGAGGATGTGGGAAAATTAAAACACTGATTGGTGAAGTTGTATACTAATTCATCCATTCTGGAAAGCAATTTGGAACTATGCCCAAAGTATTATAAAACCATGCATACCCTTTGACCAAGCATTATAAGTACTAGGTCTGTGTCCCAAAGAGATAAAAAACAAAAAGCAAAAGGACCTATGTGTACAAAAATATTTAGAACTGCTCTTTTAGTGGTGGCAAAAAAAATTGGAAAATGAGGGGATGTCCATCAATTAGGAAATGACTAAACAAGTTGTAGTATATGATTGTGATGAAATACTATTATACTTTAAGAAATGATGGGGGCAGGTAGGTGGCCCAGTGGATAGAGCCCTGGCCCTGAAGTCAGGAGGACCTGAGTTCAAATCTGGCCTCAGAACAAACACTTGACACTAACTAGCTGTGTGACCCTGGGCAAGTCACTTAACCCCAATTGCCAAAAAAAGAGAACGAAAGAAAGAAATGATAAACAGAAAAAAAAAAAAGAAATGATAAGCAGTGGATAGAACACTGGCCCTGGAGTCAGGAGAACCTGAGTTCAAATGCGACTTCAAGCACTTGACACTTAATATCTCTGTGACCTTGGGTAAGTCACTTACCTGAATTGCTTAACCAAAAATAAAAATGAAAATGAAAATGATGAGCAGGATGCTCTCATAAAAACATGGAAAGACTTATATGAACTGATGCAAAGTGAAATAAGCAGAATAAAGAGAACATTGTACACAGCAATAACAATATTGTATGGTGATCTACTATGAATGACTTAGCTATTCTCAGCAATACAATGATCCAAGACAATTCTGTATAACTTAGGATGAAATGTGCTTTTCATCCACAGAGAAACAACTGGTAAAACCTGACTGCAGATCAAAGATACATTTTTCTTACTTTGTTTTTCTTGGGGCTTTTTTTGTCTGTTTTCTTTCACAGAATGACTTACACGGAAATGTGTTTTGCATGACTGCATATATATAACCTATGTCAAATAGCTTGCCTTCTCTGTGGGGGGGGAGGGGAGAGAGGGAGAGAAATTGGAACTCAAAATTTGAAGAAAAAAATAATGTTAAAATTGTTTCTACCTGTAATTAGGAAAAAATAAAATATTAAATAAGATTAAAAAATATTCTTGGGAATTTTCATTTGGGGGATCTCTTTCAGGAGATGATTGGTGGATTCTTTCAATTTTTATTTTACCTTTTGGATCTAAGTTATCAGGGCAGTTTTCCTTTATAACTTCTTGAAATATGATGTCTAGGCTCTTTTTTTGATCATGGCATCTGGTCATCCAATAATTCTTGAATTATCTCCTCCATTTTCCAGGGCACTTGTTTTTCCAATGAGATATTTCATGTTTTCTGTTTTTTTCATTCTTTTGCCTTTTTTTTTGTTTGTTTGTTTCTTGATGTCTTATGGAGACATTAGCTTCAACTTGCCCAATTCTAATTTTTAAGGAATTATTTTCTTCAGTGAGCTTTTTACCTCTTTATCCATTTGGCCAATTCTGCTTTTTAAGGAGTTCTTTTCTTCAGAGAATTTTTGAACCTCTTTTACCTGTAGGCCAATTCTGTTTTTTAAGGTATTATTTTTCTTTCTTTCTTTCTTTCTTCCTTTCTTTCTTCTTTCTTTCCTTCTTTTTTTCTTTCTTTCTTTCTTTCTTGCTTTCTTTCTCTCTTTCTCTCTTTCTTTCTTTCTCCTCTTTTACCAAGCTGTTAATTCTCTTTTCATAATTTTCTTGTATCACTCTCATTTCTTTCCCCAGTATTTCATTTATCACTCTTGCCTCTTTAACCAGGAATTCTTTTTGGGCTTGGGTCCAAATTCCTTTTTTCTTTTAGGTGTTGTCAAGTCCTGCTGCTATTGTTGTTTGCTAATTTTTCCAGCCTTTTTCTTAACTTTGAACTTTATGTTAAAGTTGGACTTAACAAATTTATAAGAATGCAAGTAATTTCCCAATTGATAAATGGTCATAGGATATGAACAGGGAATTTTCAGATGAAGAAATTAAAGTTATCTATAGTCATATGAAAAAATGCTCTAAATCACTATTGATTAAAGAAATGCAAATTTAAAACAACTCTGAGGTACCACATCACACCTATCTGATTGGCTAACATGACAAAACAGGAAAGTAATAAATGTTGGAGAAATTGGGAAATGTTGGGAAAATTGAAACATTAATGCATTGTTGGTGGAGTTGTGAACTGATCCAACCAGTCTGAAGAGCAATTTGGAACTATGCCCAAAGTGCTATAAAACTGTACATATGTTTGACCCAGCAATACCACTACTCAGTCTGTATCTCAAAGAGATCATAAAAATGGGAAAAGGACTCACATGAACAAAAATATTTGTAGCAGCTCTTTTTGTGATGGCAAAGAATTGGAATTTGAGGGGATGCTCATCAATTGGGGAATGGCTGAACAAGTTGTAGTATATGAATGTAATGGAATATTTTTGTGCTATAAGAACTGGTGAAGAGGTGGATTTCAGAAAAACCTGGAAAGACTTGCATGAACTCATGCTGAGTGAAGTGAGCAGAACCAGGGGAACATTGTACACAATAGCAGCAACACTGTGTGATGATAAACTTTGATTGACTTAGCTCTTCTCAGCAATACAATGATCTAAGACACTTCCAAAAGACTCATGATGGAAATGCTATCCATATCCAGAAAAAGAACTATGGAGTCTGAATGCAGATTAAAGCATACTATTTGCTCTCTCTTTCTCTCTCTCTCTGTTTTGTTTTTTCTTGTGGTTTTTCCTTTTGTTCTGATGCTTCTTTCACAAGTTGACTAGTATGGAAATCTGTTTAATATGATTGCACATGCATCAGATTGTTTGCTGTCTTGGGGAGGGGAAATGGGAGGGAGGGAGAAAAAAAATTTGGAACTCAAAACCATATAAAAGTAAGTTATGAGTTCATAATTATCTTTACATGTGATTGGAAAAAATAAAATACTATTAAGTTGAGGGGGGGAAATAAAGTTGGACTTAGCTCACCTGGGGTTGGGGAGGTCCTGTCTCAAGTTTCAGGCTTTTTCATTCTGCTATTTTCAGAGCTAATTCTGAGGCTTTGCAAGTTTTCAGCGCTTCCAAGGTGGCATGATTCAGGGAGACCTATGGTCTCTCCTGGTCTGCACTCTGGTTTTTACCCATGAAGGGCCCCTGCTTCCTTATAGCTGCACACTCTTGGCTCTGGAACTATAACCAGTCCCCTGCTCTCTTGCAGCCTTAAGTCTAATGCTCCTTTCTGCCTTGAAACTGTTATCAAGTCCCCTCCTCTCCTGTGGCCACAAGCCCTAGTGGTCTCTGCCTTGGAACTGAAATCAAGATCCCTGCTCCCTTGCAATCAACCACTAGTGCTCCTTTCCACTCTGAAATTGCAATCCAGAACTGCTTATGGGCAATAGAGTTGTCAATCAGCACTAGTTGTACCTAGTGCCAGCAAAGGGTCCCCTGTAATCTTTTTCTGATCAGTTGTCTGACCCCCTTGCCACCTCTGAGCTGAGAGCTCATGAAGCTGCCACTCCACGGCTCCAAAATTTGATTAGAGGGGTTGTGTTAAAGTTGTTTGTCAGAGAATGTTGGGAGAGCTCAGTTAGGTTGCTGCCTGTACCACACCATCTTGACTCTGCCCTGTTTCTATTATTTTTAACTTCTCCAGTAAGAGAGGTCTTAGTCATGGTTCTTGAATTTTTTCTTTTTTCTTTTTTAATTTTTAATTAATTTATTTTTAGTTTTCAACATTCATTTCCATAAGCTTTTAAATTTTAAATTTTCTTCCCCTCCCTCCATTCCTCCTTCTCCAAGACAACGTGCAATCTGATATAGGATCTACATATACATTTCTATTAAATATATTTTCACATTAGTTATGTTGTAAAGAAGAATTAGGACTAATAGGAAGAACCATGAGAAGAAGAAACAAAACAACACAGAAGGAAAAAAAAAAGAGCAAATAGTATGCTTCGATCTGCATTCAGACTCCATAGTTCTTTCTCTGAATGTGGACAGCATTTTCCATCATGAGTCTTTTGAAGTTGTCTTAGATTCTGGCATTGCTGAGGAAAGCTAAGTCTATCAAAGTTAATCATCGCACAATGTGACTGTTACTATGTACAATGTTCTCCTGGTTCTGTTCATTTCACTCAGCATCAGTCCATGTAAGTCTTTCCAGGTTTTTCTGAAGTCAGCTTGCTCATCATCTTATAGCACAATAGTATTCCATTACATTCATATACCACAACTTGTTCAGCCATTCCCCAATTGATGGGCATCTCCTCAATTTTCAATTCTTTGCCACTACAAAAAGAGCTGCTATAAATATTTTTGTACATGTGAGTCCTTTTCCCATTTTTCCCACTCTTTGGAGTACAGCCCTAGAAGTGGTATTGCTGGGTCAAAGAGTATGCACATTTTTTATAGCCCTTTGGGAATAGTTCCAAATTGCTCTCCAGACTGTTTGGATCCATTCACAACTCCACCAACAATGCATTAGTGTTCCAATTTTCCCACATCTTCTTCAACATTTATCAGTTCCTGAATTTTTCTAACCCTATATCCTCCCATTAGTCTGAAGAGGAATCAAAAATATTGATTATTCCTGACTTTGATGTTTTCCCTTGAGGTTTCCTTTCAGACACTATCTGTGGAATTTATCTGTTCTTTCTTCTAAGTCCCAGCCCACTGCTCTTACTTCCAAAAAGGGGTGCCTTCTCTTCAGTTGTGAATATCTAATTAATCAAGGAAATCATTAAAGTACATTTTCCAAATTGAAGTTGTACCTATACATCAGAGAAATGCTTTTTAAAAAAAAGTTTTTTTATTTATAGAATAAAACAAGCATTAACATAACATAGTACGATAAAAAAGATACAACTTCTTATTCCTTTTAAATGCACAATGAAGTTGTCATGTAAATTTCCTTTTCATCTTCCCTCCCTTCCCCCTCTTGCCCCCCTGCTCCCCACCCTGTCCCAGAGATGGAAGTAGATATATTATCTATACATACTTTATTTATCAGTTCTTTCTCTGGAAACAGATAGCATCTTTCTTCTGCTGTCCTTTATAGTTAATTTGGGCATTTATTATAGTCAAAATGACTTATTCACTCAAAGTCATCCTTAAAGCAATATTGTGGTTACTGTATACAAAGTTTTTTTGCTTCTGTCATTTCACTCTTCATTATTTTGTGCAAGTCTTTCTATGTTTTTCTGAGATCATTGAGCTCATCATTTCTTATAACATAGTAGTATTCCATCACAATCATATACCACAACTTGTTCGGCCATTCTAAGTTCTAAGTGAATGTTAGCCAAGTTTGATGGCTAATGCCAGACATAAATCTATTATTAAAGGTTAACTTCTATGGTCTATGCTATGTCTAAGTCTCTTAAAGCCAACCTAATGATCATTTATAATTGAAGTACTACTGCATAATGGAAGACTGGCCTTGGAATCTGTGCCATTTATTAGCAATATGGCTCAAGTCACTTTCCCTCTCTCTCTCTGAAGCCATGTTCTCTTCATCTCTTAAATGGGGATGAAAACATTTAAACTGTGGAACCCATTGTTGTGAGGAAAGTCCTCTGTAGAAATGGAAGGCCTGTAGAAGTGTAAATTATTATCATGCCTAAGGCTAACCTGATGATTGTTATATGTTTGTTGCCACTTTCCCAATTCTTTGTCCTTGAAACTATTGTAAACGTACTGGACCATATCCATATGTTCATAAGATTTAGAATATTACATCATACAGTATTAGAACCAGAAGGGACCTAAGAGTTTATCTGGCTCAACATTCTCACTTTATAAATGAGGAAACTGAGGCCCAGAGAGAAGAAGGGACTTCCAGGTTTTCTTACAGGTAATAAATAGTAGAGCTTCAGTTCACACTCTGTTCCATTTCTGTGCAGAATTTAACACTAAAAAACAAACTGTGTTCTTAGCTTTTAAAGCTTAAGACAGAACCCCTTAGCCATGCTGGCCTTTTCTTAAAAAATAAAGAAGAGGTTTAAAATTCATAAGATTCCTATAACTAATCAGTGCATTATGGTGAGAAATTGTTTGTGGCTGGAAGATAGGTTTGATAAAAATAATTTGAAGTGTTAATTGTTATTATGCTAACACTTTGGATTTTTGTTGTTGTTGTTGTTGTTGTTGTTGTTGTTGTTGTTGTTTTTTAAGAGAGAAGAAGGTAGAGAGAACTTGTGAGATTTAACTAATCCCTAGACAGCCAGAAGCTAATGTACCTTTCTGGTAGGGCAAGAGAGGATCAGTGTTTTCTCTTCTCCTTTTGGTCTCTGGGTGGTTTTATTTTATATATTTGAACTGTCAGTATTCCTTTACTTCACTTGACTCTCTTTCAATTAGTAGCTGCCCACCTTGAGGAAACATAATTAAGAGGTCTATCATTAGCTAGAGGGAAAAGAATTAAATAAATTGTAAAAACAGTTATAATGAATGGGCAATACATGCCCATTAAGAAACCTGCAATATCCATATTCATGCCTGCACATTGCAAAACAGAGACCTGATCTTTAGTACTTAGAATCGCAGTGGTAGAGTTTGGGGAAGCCTTAGAACATAGAACATGTGTAACTGAAAAGGGCCTTCAAACATAGAATACCTGAGCTGAAAGAGCTTATAACACATAGAATGTTAGAACAGAACACAACATGTTAGTGCTAGCAGCAACCTGAACACTGATAATGTTAGAAAATATAATGTTAGAACTAGATGAGAATTTTAAAACAGAGTATCAGGAACAGAATGTCAGAATTGAAAAGGATTTAGAAGTTGTCTAGGCCTCTCCTTTTATAGATGGCCACCCTGAGGCTGAAAGGTCATACAGCTAGCTACCTAAGTGACTAGCAGGGGGCCAGGAATGAACCCAGTTTGGTTGACCAAGGTCCACTTTTCTTTCTAGCACATCACATCTTTTTTTTCCACGCCTCTCATATTCTGAAATTGTATAACAATGGTAAAGGTGGTACACAAACTATGTATAATCTCTGAAGCACAGTCTATGTTTTAGAGCCAGATTTTAGAAGTGGACCATTCTGAGAATGCTGGACTGTACGAAAGTCTAACTCAAAGACCACAATTCATCAATATGGGTCTCATTAGAAAAAAAAAAACATTCAAAACCTTTTCATTATTAATAGGTTGTCTTTTGTTTATTTAACTCTGTGATTTCGTTGGTATAAGGAGCTTTCCTGAGAGAAAACACTAATGCAGGTCAGCAATTGTCCTGCAATTTATTGTGTTACAAGAGAATTGCTTCAGGCCTTCCTTAAGAGTTGAAGTGACTTACCCAGAATCAGTCAGTAAGTCCAAAGGTTGTGTTTGAAACTTGATCATCTTGACTTGAAGTGTGACCATTTGGTAATCCATGAAGTTGTAGGATTTAGAGGATGGTATCCTAGAAGGTTAGAGATGGAAGGGATCCCAGAGTCATCGAGCCCAACCCCCTGTCTTTCCTCTTAGGTACAGACATCTTTTTTTAGCAAAATCGTATTGATTAGAGGAGAGCATCCTATGACTCTTAAGAATATCATCTAATGTTAAGAAAAGATAAGGAATGTGAGATATAGATGGAGAACCAGCTTCAGGAACAGGGTGACCTGGGTGTTCAAGGTCTGCCTTCGACACATACTACTCAAGTGATCCTGAGCAAATCACTTAACCTCTCAGAGCTTCTAGACAATTCTCTGTCACTACAAGTTGCAAAGCAATTGCTGATCTGCATTGATAAAGGGGGTTTACTTATGGGGAACTCCCTACCCTGATGAAATAACTGGTGAGGACCAAACAAATTAAAATTTAAAATAAGATACTCGTAGACTCAGGTCCTCATTCCATCATAATGATAACTAATTTTTATGTAGCACTTTAAGGTTTTCAATGATCTCTACCAACGTTATTTCATTTGATTCTTACAGCAAGCCTGGTGGGGGGCAATTAATTTATTATCCCTATTTCATAGATGAGGAAACTAAGATTTTCAAAAATTAAGTAACCTATCTTCATACAGATCATAAACAAGTAACTAAGCTGGAATATGACACCAGATCATCTGACTCTATGTTGCATGCTCCACAACAATGCTATCCTGCCCTACCTGAGGTTCATTTAGTAACTGTGACATTGGGCAAATCACTCTATATCTCTAGAGATAATTAAATTAATTTAAGCTTAGTTTAAAACTATACTAAGTAACTCATCAATACGATGAGCCAACATAACTCCAAAGGACTCTTGATGTAAAATACTATCTACCTCCAGGTAGAGAACGGATGAACTCTAGTACAGACTGAAGCATATTTTCTTCTGTTCTTTATTTTTCTGGTTTTGTTTTTTTAGAACATCATTAATGTGGAAATATATTTTGTATGACTGCATATTTATAATGAGTATCAAACTTCTTGCTTTCCTAGTAGGGATGGAGAGAAGGAAAAACTGTGGAACTGAAAATAAAAATAAAATTAAAATAACTACACTAAGACTTTTAGGACAGCCTGTATTACTTTCCCTGTCTACCTCACAGGCATCAAACAGCTCTGCAACTTCTTACTAATACATACACACACATATATGCACACACATACATTAAAGCATACATACATACATACATACATATAGACATACAGACATACATATATATCCCATTCATCAAGTTCTATTCCTGCATGAAGCTTTCCCCCATAAATACTGCTCTATTTTCTAACGATCTGCATTGTATAATTTAGCACCACATTATAACAATATTACAATGACATGTATCATATCAATATGTCATACAACTATGTTCTTTGATAGTTTGGCCTGTGATCTCTCCAGTTTGTATACTCTCTTTCTAAATATAGATTTTAATAGTATGCATACATGCATACATATATGTACATGTGTATATATATGATTCCTTTAATATTTTATAGCTATCAGAATAGCACTAGGAATGGCCATCTGTTATATCTCACATGATCTTACCTACTTTTCCAATCCTTGATGATGTCTTCTTTGAACTTTCTCACATACAAGAATCATTGTTATGTGCTAAAGCCTTCCTGATTCCACAGCAAATGAATGAAAAAACATTTATTATGTACTAAGTGCTAGGCACATACAAGTAAGAAAAAAAAATAGAGAGATAGTCCCTGCTCTCAAGAAGTACACCTAATTGAGGAGAGAACACATAAAAGAAAGTTCAGCTGCACAGCAGATGAATGAGTCCAAAAGTCCCAAAGGTACAGCAGTGAGACTGATTGTTGTTGTTCAGTGGTTTCAGTCGTGTCTGACTCTTCATATCCCACCTAGCTGCCCAAAAACTACGAAACACATGGCAAGAACCCAAAGTCTTTAGGTTACATAAGGTGATGGTGACAGAGGACTTGAGGGCATAGAAGCAGATCAGATCATAAGGCATGGAGAATCTTTGGAAGGAAGGTTAGGACAGATGGTAAGGTCTGGTTGTCTTTCATCTTATCAGAAGGAATAGAACTATTAGCCCCCATTTCAGCCAAAGCCTTGGGAGAAGCTAAGTAGCCAGGGAAAAGGGAAAAGGCAAGAGTGAGATAGGGTACCCTCCAAGCTGTCTCAGTTCTTCCCATGGTCTGACTCTTTCAGATGAGTTTTGAGACAGCCAACAGCTGATGGAAAAGGAGAGACAGGTTAAGGTAAGGGGCTAGGGTAACCCCAGTAGTGGTGATTCCTCTCACTACTACCCCAGTGTTCCTGATGGTTCACAGTGAATCTTTCTAGTTATCTTTTAGTCATCTACAATTCTGATTCCTCCGAGATTGTGTTATTCCTTGATTTATAGTCATATAACATGCCTAGGTGGGATCATATATGTACCACATGTATAACATTGATGGATATTCTATATATGAATTTACATATGTATGTTACTGCCTTGTTGTTTAATGTGTCTTATCTCCCCAATTAGTTGGTACCCATTAAATATCTGGTTAGTTGATTAGATTAAAAAAGTGCCTCAAAATCATGACATAGGAGAATCACTTGAAAGAACTAGAGATATTTAGCCTGGAGAAGAGAGAGCTAGCTGCCTTTTAACTGTTTGAAGTGCTGTCACATAGGAGAAGGATTAGATTTGTCTTCCTTGCACTCAGGAAGGAGAACTAGGAACAATGGTTGGAAGTGACAGATACTGATTCTGGCTCAATGAAAAGGAAAAACTTCTGTGTATTTGGAATGGCCTCCTTTGGAAATACTGTATTTCTCCTTTCCAAAGATCATCTAGTAGAGGCTAAAGGACTTCTTATCAGAGGTATAGAGGGAGGCTCCTTGTTCAGGAACAGGTTGGACTAGAAGGCCTCTGAGGTCCCTTTCAGTTTGGAAATTCTGTGATTCTGTGAAATAATTGCCAAGTCCTCGGTAAACTTAAGTTAGTATTCTTTCTTGGTATTATTGTATGAATATACACAGAATTATTCAAGTTCATATTTGCAGCATGTTAGAGATTGTCAAGTAGGTTCTAGGTTTCTGCGTGTTTGCCAGAAATTTGTAATAGATTCAAAAACGTATCTGTGGTTTAGTGGGGAAATGATGACAGCATAGAAAGTAATTGTCTAAATTTACATTTGTACAATACATAAAACTATTGTGGTGTGTAGAGTAAATAATGCGTCTTAAATATGTTCTAAATACAGAGCTGTTACATCCCTAACAAGACTTGGCGAAGAAATTGCTTTTCTATGATAAGTCATAATGACTCCTTGGAAAAATTATTGCACTTAAATAATGCATGTTTAATATGCCTAAAGTGTGTAATCAACTTTTTATCTGGTGACTTCTTAGTGTTTTATACCTTCATATTATTTCTAATGATTTCATTTCTTCCTTGTTTTTAAACAAACTTGGTTTTGTAAGAAGACAAAAACATATGGTATTAGAACTTCCATGTTTCAAATTTTATAATGTTCTAAGAATATCTTAGAGCCTAGATTACTAGGGCACAGAATGTTAAAACTGAGTGTTAGAACATAGAATAGTCACCTAGACTATTGCAATAGGCTGCTGATTGGTTTCCCTGCCTCTTCTTTTCCCTTTTCAATTCATCCTCCCCTGACAAAGTTATTTTCCTAAAGCATATGTCCAACCATGTTCTTCTCTTCAGGAAACTTCAATGGCTCCCTATTTCCTCTAGGGTCAAAATCAAACTCCTCTTTGTGGCATTAAAGCCCTCACAACCTGGTTTCAGCCTACTTTCCAGTTTGTTAGACCTTATCGTCCTTCATATTTCTACACAACAGCCAAGCTGGCCCCCTTGCCGTTCCCTCTCTGATCATTGCACTTCTGACCAGTCTGTCTTCTAGACATAGAGTATAGTTCTGACTCACTTCCACTTCTTAAACTACTTAGTTTCTTTCAGAGTTATGCCAAATGTCACCTCCTACATGAGACCTTTCCTGATCCCTCCACAGCTGCTAGCGCCTTTCTCTGCCATTTGTTTGTCTTGTAGATAGCTTCTATTTTCTTACGAAGCATCTGTACATTTTGTACGCCTCACTTACATCTAAGTTATTTGGAGGCAAGAAATAATTGCATTTTTACCTTTGTATCCCCAGTGCCTAACATAGTAGTTGGCATATCCTAGGCATTTCTTAAATGTTTTTTGTTTGAGGTTTTCTGGCTCATCACTGTCAATTACTAGATGAGAAAACTAAGGCCAAGAGAGATTACGTGACTTGCCCATGATCAAATGGCATAGTTATACAGGATCCAAACATCCTAAGCACCTTTTGCTATACTGCAGTGCTATCTCCTTTTAGAAGAAAAACCTTAATTAATAAATCACGTAGAAGACTGTTACTTCTACATATTTAGTTAGTCTTTTCTTTTTGAAATCCATTTTTATAGACTAAATCATTTGATAGCAGCTAATTTTTTCCTTTGACATTCTAATTAAAACTCACTGTTGGCTCATTCTTCAATTAAATATGAAAGATAGAGAAATTGATGCAGTAGGGTTAATTCTTACAGATTTGGGAAATTCTTGCTCTGACTGGCAGGCTGTGTTTCTAGACAGTAATAATTTGCCCCTGTTCTGGAATTCCACACTCTTCTTGCTTCCTTTCATTACATTAGCCAAGGTTCCTTGAGATGAGACATTTGCAGTCTTAAGACTTCCTGCCGGGGATTCAGACTTTGTATTTCTGACATTGAAGCTGTCGTGTTCCTGAAGCTACTTAATTAGAAGCATATTCGTTACACAGTATGTTGGGGAGAGCTTGGACAGCAGAGCCCAATCATACAAGGAAGTTTGAGCATTTGTACAACTGGCATCTTAAACTAATGGTTTATGCTTTAAGAGGAAAAAATAAAATACATCATCAGACAGTGGCTTGCCCCTGGAAGGCCTCCATTAGAGAAGAAGTTGAATGTGTACAGAAAAAAAAAGTTAGATACCTTATTTTCTTCATTAAAAGTTTTAAAAACATAAATAAAAAAATTCAGTTTCATTATAGTATACGACTCTTTTCTATTGCTCTGAGGGAAAAAACCTAAAGCATTCTGGGAGAATGATTCCCAATCAGAGGAGTTTTCATAAGGGCCCTGTTTCCATTGTCTTGAAATACTGTTGTAGAAATTTGTAGACTTTGCCTGAAAAGGGTATTTTATACTCTGAATGGGACTTTTTTGGTTGTGACATTTAATTTATTATTTAAGGGGTTCAGGTTGTATTTTTTCTGGTAAAGGTTTGTTTGTTATCTTTGTGCAGCTGCAAATTGATGCTGTAACAAGTCCCATTTTTTGCAGTTCTTTACAGTTTACAGAATTCTTTCCTCCCAGTTTTATAGAAGAAGAGATTAAGGCTCAGAATAATAATAATGACTCCCATTCTGTAATATTTTATAAACCATGAACCGATTCTCTTGCCACACCCCCTGTGGAGGAGGTGGAACAAAGAATATTCTTTTTCCATTTTATAAATGAGGAAACTGAGGCTGAGATTAACAATAATAGTTCCCATTTTAATAAAGCTTTACAGCTTAAGTACCTTCCTCACAACATTCCTGTGAGGTGGGTAGTATGAGCATTATTATTTTCAGTTTACAGTTAGGTAGACTGAAAATAATTGAAGTGACTTGTGGGAAACCAGGCTCCATTTCAGTGCCCATTTGGTTACATTACAGTTGCCTCTTCATGGAAGGTTAACATCTAGTTAAGTATTCAGTGTCCCTATGATGGTAATGTAGAATAAACACCCAGTTTGTTGTGATTGAAAGCCATCATGTCCCATCCTCACAGGTGTTTGTGGTTATTGCTTTCAAGCAGTGGTTGCCCCTTTTTGAAATCTTATTGAGAAAAGCATAAATTTGACATAGATCAAATTCTAGAGAGAGATTGTCTCTGGAAATGGGTTAAGAAAAACTTTGGCAGTAAATCCCCATGCTTTCCTCTCTTCTGCCAGCTTGAGATTCAAATCCCAGTTCTTTTATTCTCTGTATGATCTTGGGCTAGTAACTTCTCTAAGAAAGGAATTTAAATTCTCTGGAGCTCAATTTCTCCATCTAAAAACAATAAGGTTGGACTTGATGTTCAGGCTTTCTAACTTTCAATACTCTAACTTTGTTTTATGTTCTAAGATCCCTTCCAGACTCTCCTGTTCTTTGTACCAGTATTCTATATGATAATGTACCTTCCAGCCATAACAGTTAATGTTTTAACGTTTCTTTTGTGCTCTGTCTGTGTTCTAACATTCTATTCATTTCAACGATTGATCAAACATTTATTAAGTGCTTCTTGTGTCCAGCAATTCCTTCCAGCAATGACATTCTATGATTCTATGAACCCAGAAGATAAACCATGGTGGGAGCTCTTACCTGGGCTGTTGAATGAGTATGTTCACCTGGATGCAACTCTCCAGACAATGCTTAGCTTCAAATGGACAGTGAGCGTTCAGTATTCACCAATTCAACACACATTTACTGAACACCTAACGTACCAGACAGTATGGCACATATTTGCACTATGAGTACAAGATGAAAACAACTCAGTCTGTGCCTTTAGGGAGCATGCAGTCAGTCAGTTAAGCATCTGTTATGTGCCAGGCACTGTGCAAAGAGCTAGGGATACAAAAGAGGCAAAAGCCAGTCCCTGCCCTCAAGGAGCTTACAATATAATGGGGGAGACAGCATGGAAACAAATAGAGACAAGGCAATCTATCTTTTCCTTTCTTATCCTACAGATAAATAGGAAAGGCATACAATCAATAAGGGTTGAGAAAGGCTTCCAATAAAAGATGGGATTTTAGTTGGGACTTAAAGGAAGCCAGGGAAGTCAGTAGTCAGAGTGGAGGAAGAAGAATGTTCTAGACATTGGGGACAGCCAGAGAAAATGCCAGGAGCTGAGAGATGGAATGTCCTGTTAATGGAACAGCTAAGAGGCTGATGTCATTGAAATGGGGGTGGAGGGTTAGGAATGGTATAAGACTGGAAAGTTAGGACTTTGGCTAGGTTATGAAGGGCTTTGAATGCCAAATAGAACATTTTTTATTTGATCCTAGGGGCAATAAGCCAGTGGAGTTTTTTGAGTTGGAGGTTGGAGTGACATGAGTGGACTTACACTTTGGGAAAATCATTTTAGTGACTGAATGGAGGATGGATAGGATCGGGGAAATCCTTGAGGCGGGCTGACCCACTAGCAATCTATTGCAGCAGTTCAGGTGTAAGGTGATGAACGCCTACATTAGAGTGGTGACATATTAGAGGAGAGAAGGGGAGCATAATTGAGAGATACTACAAAGATGAAATCAACAGACCTTGGAAACAGATTGGATATGAGAGGTGATTGATAGTGGAAGAGTCAAGGATAACTCATAAGTTGCAAACCCAAGGGACTGTGAGGATGATGGTGTCTTCTATGGTAATAGGGAAGGTGGAGGCCAGAGAGATTTAAGGAGAAAGATAATAAATTCATTGTTGGATAGGTTGAGTTTAAGATATCTACTGGACATCCAGTTTGAGGTGTCTGAAAGGCAGTTGTAGATGTGAGACTGGAGATCAGAAGAAAATTGGGGGCAGTATAGGTAGATTTGAGAATCATCAGCATAGAGATGGTAATTAAATCCATGGGAACTAATGAGGTCATTAAATGAAGTAGTAGGAAAAAAGAAGAGGACCCAAGATAGAACCTTGTGGGACAAGGTTCCAATCCTCTACAATTAGAGAATGTGATCTGGATGAGAATGCAGCAAAGAAGCAGTCAGATGAGTAGGAACAGAACCAGCAGAGAGTGGTGTCCCCAAAACCTAGAGAGAAGAGGATATCAAGTTGGAGAGAGTGATCAACAGTGTCAGAGACTGCTGAGAGGTCCAGGAGAATGAGGATTGAGGAAAGGCCATTGGATTTGGCAACTGAGAGATCATTAGTCACTTTGGAGAAAGCCGTTTCAGTGGAATCGTAAGGTCAGAATCATAAAGGGTTGAGAAGAGAGTAAGAGAAGAGAAAGTGGAGGCACCTATTGTAGATGGCGTTTTTGAAGAGTTTAGCTACAAAGGGAAGAAGAGATATAGGACAATACCGTGGATGGCAGGTTCAAGCGAGAGTCTTGTCTGGGCTTGTTTCCTTATCTATAAAACAAGAGGCTTGGATCAAATCCCCTCAAACTTTCCTTCCAGTTTACTCAACTGTAAATGTGCTAAATGTAGTGATCCCAGGACACACACATATAGCGATGCCACACATTAGATTACAGTGCACAGGAGCCATCACAGAGAGATACTAGAGAGTGGAGGGTGCTCTGGGCAGGGTGGGGGTGGGGGGGACGACGACGACACTTTTTAGCCGAGGTCATCAGGCAGAGTTTCATGGACAAGGTGATACTTGTGCAGGACCTCAGAGAGTACAATCATGGAAGAAATAACCCTTTTCCCATTCTAGCTTGTTGTTAATTCCTGCATTTCAAGCCTTGTTATTCAACTGCCATTTCTATTACAGGCGTGTGCTATCATTCCCAGGCAGCAAACATTTTGAAAATCCCTGTGAAGCTTCTCAGCTCGGGAACATAATGTCATATTAGGATTTTTGTTGTGAAAGAAAATGTAACTGTGCATACGTTTATTAAAACAGTTTTTCTGCAAATATTTAACCGTCTGTAATTTTCAGGCGGATGCAACAGACATTAAAACAGCTGTTTGTCTTTGTTTCTCTTCACAGTGCTCCCATGCCCTACCTCATAGGAATACATTTAAGTCTAATGGAGGTAAGTTGGCTTGCTTTCTCCAGAAATTTTTTGCTCTGTGGTTTGGTTTCCTCCTGTTTCTGCATGGCATTAGAATAGACTGGGTATCTGTATTCACAACTTAACATATGGGAACTCGTACAAGCAACACCTCAAGCTCTGTCCCCCTCCCTTGCTGACAAAGCTGAGCATTCAGCTAAGATCCCTTCTCACTAGGTTATTGTTTTCAAGATCTTTCATTCAGATGGGAGCTGATGTTTTCTTGGGTGAGGCTCCAGGGGCAGGAGAGTAGAAAAGGTCTTAAGGGAAAGGAGGATTTTTTGAAAGGAATATTACAAGCCTGGGGCAAATAGTGGTCCACTTGCCTATACTAAAGAACCAGCTTGTATGTATTCCTGTTGTAGCCAAGTGCTTGACTTTGCAACTAAAAGCATATAGCCATTGACTTTGAGAGTTGGAAAGAACTTTAGAACTTAGGATGGTGAGAATGGGAGCTGTAAAGAACACTGACAGCAGCAGGGTAACTAAAAGCATTTCAAACTTGGGTTGAGAGGACTGGAGTTCTTGCCCAGTGTCAAATAAATGACCGAGTCAGGACTCAAACCCAATACCTGTCAATCTAGTGTGCTTTCTACCTCTTCATGTGGCCTCTCAGCTTCCACACTTGTATCATTGGGGCAGAGGCAGTGCATGCCTGTGGAGTTCTTTTTGCTGTATATAATCTCTGAGAGCAAAGTCCTGAGCTTGCCTTTTTTCACAGAGGAGATGAGCTCTCAAGGGAGGGGAGAATAGGAACTGCTTCTCCCAGTGGTAAAGCTTTTCTTGTCTTGAAGGAAATGTGGCCTCTTCTTTTCTGTTCAATTCACTGTAGGTCGACTGGGACCACCTGCTTCTTCACTATTTGTTGCACACAGTGCTATTGTGCTTACGAAACGAAAAGAGTTGGTTATCGGAAAACCTGTTGTTTGACATTGAGAATCTCAATCCAAATAGACCATTAAAAATCTGCTCCAATTTCCAAATTGACAGGCTGGCCATGTGGCTCCTGCATTCTGTTAACTCTGCCTTTCTGTCATCACCCAGCCCTGGGCACATAAAGTGTAGGGTTTTATGGATTGTCACAGATTATGTGTTCAGATTGTATTGTATTGAACTTTTTTTCTCTTTTCTGTCTTTTGTTTATAAGAGCTGAGGTGGAATCAAAGCTACAGTAGAAGAACACCGCTGAGAATTAGAATGAAAAAGAACATTAAAAATAAAAGAATTAAAGAGGCACCACCTATCATAAGATTTAGAGCCTGATGAGACCTTAGAGTTCATCTAATCCAACCCCTTTATTTTCTTTTCTTTTTTTTCCTTTTTTTTTTCCTTTTTAGGCAATTGGGGTTAAGTGACTTGCCCAGGGTCACACAGCTAGTAAGTGTCAAGTGTTTGGTCTGAGGCCGGATTTGAACTCAAGTCCTCTTGACTTCAGGGCCGGTTCTCTATCCACTGCACCATCTAGCTGTCCCCCAACCTCTTCATTTTCCAAACTCGAGCCCACCGATTGAAGTGACTTACCTATGGTTACACAGGCATTAAATAGCAGAAGTGCCAGTCAAACTGAGGTCCCTTGATTCTGAATCTAGTGTTCTTTCCACTACACATTGCTGAACCATGGAATCTTAGAGCTGAAAGTGTAACCCCCACCTGAGCAAGAATCCCCTCTTTAATTTCCCAGCATCTGGGCTTTGCTTAGAAGATATCCACTAATGGACAACTCATTGTAGCCAAAGGAGCCCATTCTGTTTGTGGGCTAATATAATTGTTCAATTATTAAGCTGAAATGTGCTTCCTTAAAACTTGCTATCATTGGGACCAAGAACAATTTTAATCTCTCTCCTGCTGGACAGCTCTTATGATAACCGAAGGCAAAAAACCTATCTCCTCCAAGTCTTTTAGACAGGCAGCATGGTGTAGTGGGAAAAGCTGAATCTGAACATCTATATTCCAACCCAAGCTTTGCCATTCATAAAATGTGTGTATTTGGATAAGTCATATGTCCTGTCTGTCTGGCTTAAGTTGACTCATTTGTAAAATGAGAGAGTTGGATTAGATGATCCTTGTGATCCCATTTACTTATGACATTCTGTGATTCTGTTTACAACCTTCAGCAATCTGGTTCCAGCCATCTCTTTAATTGTATCACCTACTATTCCCTTTAACACACTTGATGTTCCAGCTAAAAATCAACTCCTTGACGTCTTTTTTTTTCCTACCCACAAACTACCTGATATAATGCTTTTGTATATCTGGACTCTAACCCCACACTCCTCAATGCCCTTTTCCACATGTCACCTCCTGTGCATCCTCCAAAGCCCAGCTCAGATGCTGTGTTCTTTGGAGAACGTTCCCTAAAATCTCCAGTTGGAGTTGAACTCTCTGTCCCTGGAACCTTACACATTGTAGTTGTTATACATTTGTATCATGTTCTCTGTTGTATTAGCTAAGCTTCTTGAGGGCAAGGGACTATGCTTTTTTTTAATTTTTAATTTTGGTGCATCTGGCATCATCATTCATTGCACGTAATAGGTGTTTGGTAAATTGTTATTGAATGAATGAATGAAGGTCTTTGTTGCTATTCCTCAGAAAGCATAGGGAGAGAAGATACATTCCCTCTTACACTGTCATTCTCACTAGCAATTCAGCAAAGGATTTAAAAAGACTTATTTTTGACTGTCTTGTTAATTCTTCTCAAAAGCTATAGGCACCTTATTATGCCTTTGCATATGTGCCAGAATTTTTTAAACTTCAAATGAATGTGGCAGATGTTCGTAAAAGTTTAGAAAAAGCTAAACCATGAGGAGACTTTTTAACCATTTTTATGACTCTCAAAATTGTTGTTCAGGGTAAAATCTGAATTGTGATTTCTTATAACTTGAAAATGGATCATGGAGGAGGGGCTTTATTTATCACTAACCTGATAGATATTTTTAATATGAAATAATGTTACCCTAGGTAACAGCTAGGTGGTGTAGTGGATAGAGCAATGTACTTGGAATCAAGAAAATTTGAGTTCACATTCTGCGTCAGACACTTAATAGTTGTATGACCCTAAACAAATCACTTCACCTCTCTGTTTCAGTTTCCCCATCTATAAAATGAGGATAATAATAGCAACTACTCTCAGGGTTGTTATGAGGACCAAATGAGAAAAAATATGTAAAGTGCTTTCCAGACCTTAAATACTATAAAAATGTTAGGTATTTATTACTGTTATTACTACCTTAAAGAGTTAGTACTCCTTGTATGCCTCATTTTCAGCTCTGGGCTAAGTTACTAGAAGCAATTAGCCAGTCCTCTCTCTTTCCCATTGTCATAGAATGTCAGGCCTATAGAACATAGAATGTTAGAGCTAGACAGAATCTCAGAACAAAAGATACTGGAATATAGAATGTTCAAACTGGAAAGCACCTTGGAGATCATCTAGTACAAACCCTGTTCTACAATGTACCCTTCTAACAAATATCTTTCTCCCTTTCCCCTCCTCCCTTACTTGTGTTTATATAAGCATTCTCTCTCCCTCCCACTTCCCCCTAAGCCCTTCCCTCTTCCTTTACCCTCTCTTTCCCCCTCTTCCTTTACCCTCTCTTTCCCCCTCTTCCTCCCTCCTTTCCCTTTCTCATGCATATTCATACTTTCTTTAATTTTAAAATGTATTTTTGTCACATAATGTATAAGAACAGAGACTAATGCTGGATAATAGTAACTGTGTATAATGGGATTTCCTGGCACTTTTCTCTCTTGAATAAAAAGATATGTCATTATTGATTTCTATGAACAAAAATCCCAGACATGGCCATTGATGATTAAGGATCAGATCTCAAGACTATTGACTTTGTAGTCATCAGAAAGGTCTGTATTGTTGTCCTACCAGCCTGTAAACTCCTTGATGAAAAGTACTGTCTCTTACTCAAACTTTGTATTTCCCCCAGGGTCTAGTAAAGTGTTCCACATGTGTTAGGTACTCAAAATATGTTTGTTGAATTCAAATTTGAATTCCTTGAAAAAAAACATGGTCTTGACAATTATATTGTCTTTATATTGGCTCTGTCTCCAATAGATGACATTTCAACAAATGCACAAAAATCCTACAATGTCAAAAAATATGAAAATAATGTTACAAGAGCTAAATGGGTGCCTAAAAAGATTAAGCTTCTTATTAAGGAAATAATATGCTAGCATTCTTTATAAAAATCGGTGGTGTTCTGAAGTTATTTCTTAATGTTAACCTTTCTAGATAATCAATGGAAAGGGGAGTTGGGGAAGGGGAGGGGCACAGGAATCCCCTGAATTTTGAGTTGAGTCCTAGGGCCAGTCTTGTTTCTTCCACAAACACATTGCATGACTTTGAATCATTTCTGGGCCTCAATTTCTTCATCAGTAAAATGAGTGTGGCACAGAAGCCAAAAAAACCTAATTCAATCTGAGAGTGAATTAACAGAAGCAGTGAGCGGAGCAAGTAAGGGGATTGTCCTGCTGTGCTCTTCCCTGGGCACATCCTGTCTGGAGTGCTCTGTTCACTGATGAGTGCCTCATTTTAGAAAGAAGAAGCAGACCATGTTCAGAGGAAGGTGGCTGGGTGCCATCCTGAGATCATTTGAATGAACTAGCAATGTTTAGCCTTGGAGAAGAGAAGACTTAGAGGCTGGTTACATGTATTTGAAGAGCTATCATCTCAAAGATGGGTTTGCTTTGTTTTACTTATCCCCAGAAAGCAGAGCTAGGAACTGTGGGAGAATGTTGCAGGGGTAGATTAGATTTGATGTAAGGAAAAAACTTCCTAACCACAAGAGCAGTCGAAAAAGGAAGGAACTGCTTCAGGAGGTCATCAGATGAAGGTCTTCCAGTTGAGGCTGAATGACCAAAGAATTCCTATTCAAGTATGTATTGGACTAGGTAACCTTTGAAGTCTGTTCCAATTCTGATTGATTGAATTCTCTGACCTTTAAGGTCACTCTAACATTCTGTGCTTTGTGTTCTTATGTTCTATATTTTAGGTGTCTTCTAACTTTGATATTCTGTTTTAAAGTTGTTGTTTT
The DNA here is from genome assembly GCF_900497805.2 of Vombatus ursinus. Lineage (NCBI taxonomy): Eukaryota > Metazoa > Chordata > Mammalia > Diprotodontia > Vombatidae > Vombatus > Vombatus ursinus. Next base: position 12,853,996 of record NW_020954564.1, on the reverse strand, counting down.
TTTTTTTTGAGGTCCCTTCCAATTCCAAAATTCTGTGTTTCATGACAATATATTCCCTTGGGTTGCTTTTATTTCTAAGATATGTGCTAATACATGTAATTCCCTCAATCTGGCATTCCAAAATCGGAGTTCAAATGGCCTTTTTGATACTGAGGAGGTGGGAGTTTTTATTAAAGGTTTTATTCTTAAGTGTTGAAGTACTTTTCTATATTCTTTCTTTCTCCCTACCCTTTCTTTCTTACTCTTCTTACTTCTATTATGATTTTTCTATACTCCAACTAGAAAATTTTTTGCATTAACCTATTCTTAGCAGTAGTGGGTGTAGGAGGTACACGCAGGGACAAAACCCCAGGGCCCCTCAGTGCTCCCAAGAAGTATATGATTAATTCCACAGGGTTCTCAGAATAAATTGGTCTCTTTCACACCACTAATTATAAGATTGTATTTAAAGCTGAGAAGTCATGTAAACCTAGGTTTGGAGAATAGACCCCTAATTGTATTTAATGGGTATGAAATAAAATCCATAGAGTGTGATTGCAGTAGGTCTGTAACCTTATCAATGTGGGTGCTCTTTCCAATGGTACAGGTCCTAATCTGTCCATAATTCCTCTTGTTGTATAACACCTGTCTGTGTCTTCTCTTCATTCCCCCCATCGGTTCCACATGGGGGCCTTCTCCATCTATTCATGTTGTGGGGTAACCAGTGGAGCATATGGGATCCTCCTCTGTTATTCTTTGCCCTCCCTACATAACTGACTCACCTTCTTGGATGACTGCACATTTCTTTGATGATATTTTATACCATTTCTGTGCAGTTCTTTGATAATATGCTACAGCCTCTTAGCACCTACAATGTTTTCTCTTCATTTTCAATTGAGTGATTTGTAACTTGAATTCTTCAGAGACTGGTATACTGTGACTCACAGCATATACCCTCACATGAATATTGATGTTAAGAAGATGGATCTTTGTTTCAGGGAGAAACTTGGGATCATTAAAAGCACTAGAATAATAGAATCTCAAAGTTTAAAAAGACCTTAGCTAGTACAACTCCTGCTTAAGCAAGTATCTCTTCTATTATTTTTCTGCCAAGTAGCCACATAGAATCAGATTCAAGACCTTTAGTGATAGCAAACCCACTCCCTTCTCATGTAGCCTATATTGCATTTGTACTGTGAGGACATTTTTCCTAGTATAAAGCTGGAATCTTGCCATCTATAATTTATAGCCGTTGCTCCTAGTTATATACTCTGATGCCAAACAATATATCTAATCCCTCCTTCCTATAACAGTCCTTCAGATATTTGGAGACAAGCAATTGTGGATCTTCTCTTCTCTAGGTTTGTTATTGTTCAGTTGTTTCAGTCCCATCCTACTCTTCATGACCCCATTTGAGGTTTTCTTGTAAAGATACTGGAATGGTTAGCCAGCTCATTTTATAGATGAGGAAACTGAGGCAAACAGGGTTAAGTGACTTACCCAGGGTCACACAGTTAGTAAGTGTGTCTGAGGCCAGATTTAAACTCAGGAAGATGATTCATCCTGATTCCAGGCCCTGCACTCTGTCCACTGTGCCACCTTACTGCCCTGGATTAAATATCCCTAATTCCTTCAGTGATCCTCATGTAGAGTGCAGTTCTGTCTTTTCACAATCCTGGTTGCCGTTCTCTGCACTTGCTCTGGATTTGTCATCAGAGGACCTAGGTTTCAATGATCGTTCTCCCACTTACTACTTGTGTGACCTTAAACAAGTCATCTCTTTGGGCCTTGTCTTCATCACAAAAATGAGGACTTGACTAAATGAGCTTTGAATTCCCTTTCAGTTATAAATCTAAGATGGCTATGATCTTACGTACCTTTGATCTGATATATTTTGTCTCTGCCTGTGACAGAGTGTTTGGTTTGTCTCATTCAGCACAAATTTGTTAATCACCTACTATGTGCAGAGAGTTCTATGCCAAATGTCAGTGAAGTACAGTTTAAGATATATATGCTGCCCTATTAAAGCTTACAGTGTAGCAGGAGGTTAAATCATATACTCAGATAACTATAATATACAATATGCCATAATAAATGTATTAGAGAACTGCAAAACAAAGTTCTGTGTGAGGTCTGAGGCGTAAGGTCATTACCAAGTGGAGACATCAATGATGGCTTCCTGGAAGAATTGGCAAGCCCTGGCAGAAAAATCACAATGATCCGTTATTAACAAAGAAAACAACATTTTTCAGTCACTCAAAAAAGGTAGCTTTTCTGTCAAATGAACCAGCACTGGTACAACTAGATGCCCTTTTCTCTTTTTTAATGTCAGGAATCTTTAGTTCTTTGTGTTGGGTTATATTTTTTTTTATTTATTTTTTAAATAGTTTGAGAGCAAGTGAACAAAAGCCTTCCATTTAAATTTTTTCTCCTGTTTTTCTTCTTAGCAGGACTTCACAGCTAGATATTGGTAAATTGCAGCTCCTGATAGCAAATGCTTGGATTAATTCAAAACACAAAATAATTGCATTCGGGTAGAAATTACACTTTGCATATAGGTTCTTAGAATAGCTGGGAAATTAAGGGCAGTGTGGACATACTTACCAGCTCTTAGTTAACGACCCAATAATGCTCTATCGATGTTGGGTCGTTTACACAGAAGGCATCACGAAGTGATAGAAAGAACCCTGAAACTAGACCCTGAAGATACTGGGTATATACCATTAGAAAAGACCCCCGTCACCTATGAAATGAGGATAATACTGTACTACCCATATGTCAAATACTGTGCTAGGTACTGGGGATATATGACAAAATATAATTGTTATAAGGGAAGGTTGTTTTTTTTTTTTTTAATTTAAAATTTTTTTTCATGTAACAAAAATCTACCTTCTTTCCATCCCACTTTTTGCCCTCACCTTAACCCTCCCCCACCATTGAAAAAGAAAGAAAAAATCCTTTTGGTATATATTTATAGTCAAGCATAACAAATTTCTGTGTTGGGCATGTTAGAAAAAAAAAAGTGTCTTGCTCTGCACTCTGAGCCTATCACCTTTCTGTCAGGAGGTGTGCAGCATGCTTCATCATGAATCCTCTGGAATCATAATTAATCATTGCATTGATCACAGTTCTTAAAGTCTTTCAAAGTTGTTGTCTTTACAATATTGCTTTTATTATAAAAATTGCTTTGCTGGTTCTGCTCACTTCATTCTGCATCAGTTCATACAAATCTTAAGCAAAATCCTTTGTAATTGCGTTCATTTAAATGGTCCAGCATAATAGATCTTTAACATAATAAATTAATTAAATTATATAAATTTGAACTATTATTTACATGAAAACCTCAGTACTGTAAACATAGGCTTTTTGGTTTGGTTTGGAGTCATAGGCCCTGAGTCACATCTTGATACAGTTTTGGGGCCACATCATTTCCTCTCTGAGCTAGTTTCCTCATTTATAAAATGGGGTTAAGAAAACTACATCATAGGGTAGTTGTGACCACTCCTGGATAGCTCTTCCCCTCAGTTTTCACAATTTTGCTCTCTCCTGCTTCTTTTCCTTCCATCTTGTGCTTCCCCTCTCATTTTTCTTTGCTGGACCATCAGCCATCTCTCATCCTCATAACTCTGGGTGTCCCTCTAAGTTCTGCCCTGTGCCCCCTTCTCTCTATACTTCCTCTTGATGATTTTATTAGCTCCTATTATCTCAATTATCATATCTATGCAGATGACTTCCAAATCTATGTATCTAATGCCATTTACTCTTGTGAGCTCTTTTCCTGTACCAACTCTCTGTTAGACATCTCCACCTGAATTCCTGAAGGCAGCTGAAATTCAACTTGCACAAAACAAACACATTATTTTCCTCCCCAGCCCCCACTTTTCCTCTACTCCAACTTCTCTTATTCTATTACATGTGCTACCATCCCCTCAGTCGCCCAAGGTTCACAACCTCAGAATCCTCTTTGACTCTTTACTCTTCCTCCCCCCAATACTCATATTGAGTCATTTGCCAAGTCCTGTAAGTTCTATGCTTATGTCTTCAGCATCTGTTCCCTTCTCTCTGCTCACATGGTCACCATACCAATTCAGGGCTTCACTGCCTTTCACTAGACTTTCGCACTCATTTCCTAATTGTTTTCTCTGCTTCTATTCTCTCCCCTCCAATCCATCCTTCACATAGCTGCCAAAATGATTTACTTTTAAGCATCAATCTGATCATGTCATTTCCTGACTCTCCACCCCTCACTCCTCCCTTTCAGCTGAGAATCTTGCCTAATATTTCACTGAAAAAAAAAAGGAGGCTATTTGCCTAGAGCTCCTTTTTCTTGCCTTCTCATCTCACATCATTCAGATGCCTTCTACCATTTTCTTCTTTATTCTTCTTTCATGAGAAATTGTAGCCCTTTTCCTTACCAAGGGGAACCCCTCTACGTGCATAAGTGATCCCATTCCATCTCATCTTGTTCAGCATATTACCCTATCATCTCCACTCTCACTTATACTCAATGTCTCTCTGTCTACTGTCTGCTTCCCTATGGCCTACAAACATGCCTAAGTCTCCCGCATCTTCAGGAAACCCTCACTTGATCCATCCATCCTTGCTAGTTATCATTCTATATCTTTTTTCCTTTTTTGACTGTACTCCTTAAAAAGGCAGTCTACAACCAATGTGCCACTCTCTTACTTCTCACTGTCTTTTTAACTCTCTACAGTCTGACTTCCAACCTTATCATTGAACTGAAAGTACTCTCTGCAAAGTTATCAATGATGTCTTAATTACCAAATCTAATGGCCTTTTCTCAATCCTCATCTTTGACCTGTCTGTAGCTTCTATCACCTTCTTCTCATTAATACTCTCTTACCTAGGTTTTCACAATACTTTGCTGCTTCCCTGATTCTCCTCCTACCTATCTGATTGCTCCTTCTTGTGTCCTTTGCTAGATCTTTGTCCTGGTAACACCCACTAATCATAGGTAACCTCCAAGGTTCTATCCTGGTCCCTTTTCTGTCTATATACTATTTCAATTGATCTCATTGGTTTCCATGATTCAATTATCATGTCTACGTAGATGATTCTCATATATATTTGTTTAACCCTAACCTCTCTCCTCACCTCCATTTTCACATCTCCAACTCCCTGCTTTACATCTCAGACTGGATGTCTCATAGACATTTTAAACTCAATATGTCTAAAAGTTAGTTCGTTATCTTTCCCCAAAAAACCTTTTCCTTTTCCTAACTTCCCTTTTACCGTCAAGGGTACCACCATCCTCCCAGGCATCCAGGTCCTCATAACCTAGGAGTCAACCTCAACACCTCACTCTCTCACCCCACATATCTAATAAGTAGCCAAGCCTTATTGATTCTATCTTTGTAATATCTTTCATACTTTCCCTTCTCTTCTCTGACATTGTCACTACCTTGAATCAGGCCCTCATTAAATTATGACTGGACTGTTGCAATAGCCTATTTGGTCTCCCTCCCTCCAGCCTCTCCCCACTCTAGGCTATCATCCATTCAGCTAGTTAAATTGATAATGTTCAATGTTACCATGTTAATGTTGCCACCTTACTCAACAAACTCCAATGGTTCCTTATTGCTTCCAGGATCAAATTTAAAATTTTAAATTATCTTTGGCTTTTAAAGACTTCCATAACCTGGACCCTTCCTATTTTCTATTCTTCTACACCTTACAGCCTCCCCTACCATGTAATCTGTTTTCCATTGACACTGGCTTCCTTGCTATTCCTTGTATACAACACTCCATATCTCCTGGCTGTGAATTTTCACTAGCTTTCCCTTTGTGCCTGGAACTATCTACCTCCCTATCTTTGCCTGCAAACCTATCTGGTTTCCTTCAGTTCTCTGCCAAAGTCCCACTTCTGCAAGAAGCCCTTTCCAGTCCTCCTTAAGCTTAGGGATATTCTTCTGAGATTATCTCCTACTCAGCCTGTATGTCCTCTTTGTACAGAACTGTTTGCATATTGTCTCCTCTAGCGTGTGACCCTGGGCAAGTCACTTAACCCTGATTGCCACACCAAAAAGCAAAAAAAAAAAAAGTTTCACTGGCCTTTCTTGCCTCAAAAGTGAAATACAAACTCCTTGGCTTGGCATTTAAAGCTCATCACAGCCTGGCTCTAGCCTAACTTTTCTAGCTAATTTTATATTAGTCTACCACATACACCCCACATGCCAACCAAACTGGCCTACTAGGTATTAGACACATTTGGAATTCTGTCTCACCTCCCTGTTCATTTGGACAGCAATGCACATCTTTTCTTCCATTTCTTAGAATCCTTTATTTCCTTCAAGGTCCATCTCCAGCACTACCTCCTTAGGTGAGCTTTTCTTGATCTACCTTCTAGTTGTTCCTACTGTCTCTCCTCAAATTTTATTTATTTATCTGTTTAAATGGTACAACCCCCTACTCACAAAAAAGAATATAAATTTCTTGAGAGCAGAGACTTTTTCATTTTACTTTTATATCCTCAGTGCCTAGCATAGCACCTTATATCTAGGCTTCAGAATCCATTGAAGGTTTGACTATTGTACTTTACAGATAAGGAAACTGAGGCCCAGAAAGGTTAATTTACTTTCCCAAAGTCATAGGTAGTAAGTGCCAGAGGTGAAATATGAATGCAGGTCTGCTGACTTAATAACTCCTCCTCTTCCCATTGTACCATATCAGTGCTTAATAAATGCTTGTTGAATTGAATTGAGTTAGAAAACATAAAGTAGTTTTTATACATCACTACTTATGTAAGTAATTGATAGTGTTACAATAAGTTATATGATACTAGTAATATAAGAAGTAATGCAATTATTATTACTACAGTCAATCCTCCCTTTTCATGGGGGTAACATTTCTAGAAAACAGCATGAAAATAAAAAATGCAAATGTTGATACATTGAACCTATAGGAACTAGGGTGTTAGGTTCCCTTGACCTCCAAAAACTGTAATGTTTCATGGTCAACAGCAGCTGCAGACATTTCAGCATGAAGTTTATCTAACACCTTTATTTTCTCACTAAGCCAAGTCATTGACTTTGCACATTTGGCCTAAGTGCCCAAAGGACTTACAACAACTCCTTGGGGGCATAATTGCAACACAAAAACTAGTTTTAAAGGCAAACAATGAAAATGTGCCACAAATGCATGGGGAATGCTGAACAATAGTAAGGTGAATAAGACCAGTGAAGCACCTGGTAGAATAACAACCACTCCACAAACTTGCGTGCCTCACACTTATCATTTTTTTCCTTCATTGCTCATATGCATGAAAATGTGTAGTTGCTAATGCAAAAGTCAAAATGAGATTACTAATAAAATCACACAAATGCTCTAATTCATGAATAAAAGTTAAACATGTAAATGGTAAAAGGATTGACTGGTCCATGCATCAGTAATTAATAAGAATTGAAACAACAGAAGGAAGGCACTAGAATTAAGAGAGGTTGAGAAAGGTGGGGTTTTATTCAGGACTTGAAAGAAACCTGGAGACAGAGATGAGGGAGGAGAACATTCCAGACCTAGGGGACAGCCAGAGAAAATACCCCAGCCAAAAGATGGAGTATCTTGTTTGTGGAACAGTCAGGAGCCTAGTGTCACTGGACCAAAGAATCAATGAGTACATGGTGAGGTGGAAGGTGTAGGAAGACTGGAGATGTAGGAGGAGGCAGAATTATGAAGGGCTTTGAATAACTTTGAGAACTTTGTATTTGGTCCTGGGAGCAATGGGGAACCACTAGAGTTTATTGAATAGGGGAGTGATGTGGTTGAACTTGCACTTTAGGATAATCACTTTGGTGACCAAATACATGGATTGAAGTGGGGAAAGACTTGAGGCAGGCAGACCTACTAACAGGTTATTACAGTAGTCCAAGCATGAGGTGATGAGGGCCTGCACTAGAGTGATTGTAGGGTCAGAGGAGAGAAGGGGGCATATTTGAAAGATATTACAAAGGTGAAATGGACAGACCTTGGCAACAGCTTGGATATGGGGAAGAGGGTGGGTGGATGATGAGAGATAGTGAGGAGTCCAGGATGGCTCCTAGGTTGCCAGCCTAAGGGACTAGGAGGATGGTGGTGTTCTCTGCAATAAAAGTTCTCATAAAAGAGAGTTCTCATAAAAGTAAAAGAGCAGGATGAGATTTGGGGGGGAGAGATGAGTTCCTATTTGGACATATTGAGTTTAAGCTGTCTACTGGACATGTGTTCAAAATGTCTGAAAGGCAGTTGGAGATGCAGCATTGGAGATCAGTAGAGAATTTGAGGCAAGATAAGTGGTAGCTGTGTCAAGTAGAGAAGGTGCCATATTTGAAAGATGTTGCAAAAATGAAATCAACAGATCTTGGCAACAGATTGAGTGAGAGATAGTGGGGAATTGAGGTTGATACTTAGGTTGGGAACCTGAGACTGGGAGGATGATGTCACCCTCTATAGTAATAGGGAAGTTAGGTGGGGGAAGGATTAGGGAACAGATAATGAGTTTAGTTTTGGACATGTTGAGTTTAAGATGTCTATGAGACTTGCGGTTTGAGATGTCAAGTAGAGAATTGGAAAGGCAAGATTAGAACTCATCAAAGAGGTTAGAGAAAGATAGGTACAATTAAGAATTGTCAGCATAGAAATGGTATTTTAAATTGCATGGGAGCTTCTAAGATCACCAAATGAGCTTGTATAGCAAGAGAAGAGAAGGGTGGCCAAGACATAACCCTGTGGGACACCCACATTTAGAAGGTGTGATCTGGATGAGGACCCATCAAAGAAGCATGAGAAGGAGCAGTGAGTGGTCTGACAGATAGGCAACAAACCAGGTGAGAGTGGTATTGCAGAGCCCTAGAAAGAAGGGAATATCAAGGAGCAGAGGGTGATCAACAATGTCAGAGGCTGCAGAGTAGGTGAGAAGAATAAGGATTAAGAAAAGGCCATTGCATATGGCAACTGAGAGATCACTGGTAACTTTGGAGAGAGCTATTTCAATGGAATGATAAAGTTAGGAGTTGGATTGTAAGGGGTTAGGAAGAGAGTAAGATAAGAGAAAGCAGAGGCACTTACTGTAGACAGCTTTTTGAAGGAATTTAGCCACAAAGAGCAGAAGAGATGTAAGATAATAGTTAATGGGGATGAAAGGATCACAAGGGTTTTTTAAAGATGAGGGAGATATGAGCATGTTTGTTTGTAGGCAAATAGGAAAAGAGTCAAGAAGAGAGAGATTGAAAATAAGTGCTAAAGTGGAGGTGACAGAGGAAGAAATCTGTTGTAGGAGACAGAGTGGTATGGGATTACTTGTGCTGGTTGGAGGGTTAGCTTTGATAAGAAGTTCTCCTTTTCATGTGAAACAGGGTGAAGGAGATAGTAGCAGAAGATATATGAGTGGTATGAGATGAGGAACAAGAGACAAGGAGTTCATGACAAATAATAGCCTCAGTTTTCTTCTGTAAGATATAAGGCACATATCTCAGCTGAGAGGGTGGGGGTGGGGGAATCATGGGAGGTCTGGAGGGATGAAAAGGTTTGGAAGAGCCTGTGGAGAGTGGGATAGTGAGTTAATAACGGATGTATAGTAGGATTGCCTAGCAGCAATGAAGGCCCAGTTGAAGTTGTGTAACATGAATTTGTAACAGACAGTATCAAAAAGGTTGTTTAATTTTCCCCACCTTTGTTCAGCTGCATGTGTAGGAGTGAATGTAGCAGATGGTGAGAGTGATCCAAGGCTAAATCTGGCAAAGCACAAATCAGTGATATGATAAGGGGACTAGTGATCCAAGAGAAGAAGGATAATGTAGAGTTGAACTTGGTGAACTGGTTCACCAAGGAGGTCAAATTGGGGGAAATAGGAGAGAATGGCTGGTGCATAAAATTGTTACCATAATATTCAAGAGAGTCAGTGTTGTGTAGTAGATAGGGAGAGAGTCTCAGAAGTAGGAGGACCTGTGTTCAAGTCCCACCTCGAACATATATGGATTATGTGACCCTGGGCAAGTCCTTTAACCTCTCAGTGACCCCAGCACTTCTCTATTACTGTGAGTTGCAAAATGGATACTCATCTGCGTGTTTCCTTGCCAGCAATTCTCTATGGATGGATTAACATGATAATGATTATTGTTGTTATTATAACAAAAGAAAGTAGACATTGCTTCACCTAGCAACAGGAAAGGATGATAACAGGTACACTCCATTGGATTTGTTTAATTTTACAGGAAGTGTGATAGTTTTGGTGGAGCCTATAAAACATGTAGGATACAAGAGATTAGTCAAAAGAACTTCTGCAAGTCACAGCCTCATGAATACAAACCAACAAGTTGTAAACAAAGAAAAAAGGAACAAATGCCTGAGGCATGTTGATTTGTTAGTGAAGATGGAAAGGTTTATGATGGAAATTCAAGTCCAGGTCCTAATCACCAAAAATGATAGAAGGATTATCTTTAAGGAGCCTTGATTTAGTGATCAACACAGATTATGGGAGACTTGGGGTGAGATGTAGCAGACATTGTGCAACACATCATTTCAGACAGCCAAAGTTTAGCATCTACCAAGTTAACAAGATGTGCATGGCCAGGTAGCTAGCATTATGTATCAGAAGTTCACAGTCTTTAATGGACTCAAACAACAAATGCTCATTCCACAAATATGTACCTCAACAATCCTAGAGTACTGAGCCAAGAAACTTCTTTCTGAGAGAACTGTTACTTACAATCACCCAGATGTCATGTTACCCATAAAAACTTAATGAAACCATTTTTAATAAATGCTGTGCCAAATTCTCATATTTTCTAAGCTACCTGGATGAAAAGCTTTCAAAATAAAGAGGTCCACCTGAGGAACTCAGAAGCATGTGAAAATCCCTGGTTTCCTATTGGGTACCTGAATAGTACTGAGGAAGCTTTCAGTGAACCTACAGAAAATGTGTTTACATCATTATACTTTTATTCAGTTTTTAAAAAGCAGTTATTTTACCCATCTATTCAATAGTCTGTAGAATATTAACTGTAAAGGGAAAATAATATGATACTGTCTTATCCTTTGACTCTTTCTATTCAAAATGAGGAGAAATAGTGCCGCCACATGTCAGGGTTATTTTGTCAACATTAAAGCACCACATAGAAATGTGAGTCAGTAATAGTAATAATAACAAAGATAATACGCATCTCTTAAGCACTCTACCATACATTGTGCTAAGTTCTGAAGATATAAGATAGTTCCGGCTCTTGAGACGCATATATTCTAATAGGAGAGTCAACTTAGTAAACAACTAGGTGTATCCTAGAAATATACAGACTCAATGGAAGGTCATATGGGGAGAGGAAAAGGCTTCTTCCTGGTGGGATTTGAGCTGAGTCTTGAAGGAAGGTAGGGAAACTTAAGAAGCAGAGGTAAGGAAGCAGAGTATTCCAGCATGGGGGACAGCCAGGAAAAAGGGCACAGAGATGGGAGAGATGGAGTCATGTTTCAGGAATTGAAAACAAGCCAATGTAGTAACTGGATCAAAAAGTATAGGGAGAAGAGTAAAATGGAAGAAGACTAGAAAGGGCAAGGTTATAAAAAGATTTAAATGCCAGAGGAGTTCATATTTGATCCTAGAAGTAACTCATTGACCAGGGAGTTGACATGACCAGACCTACACTTTAGAAAAATTACCTTGGCAGCTAAATGGAAGATAGACTCGAGGCGGGAAACACTTGAGATGACACCATTTAGAAGGCTATTGTAATAGTCCAGGCAAGAGATGATACGAACCTGAGCTAGGGTTGCAATCATGTAATGTGAGTCAGTGAGGCAGTAGACAACAGCTGTTGGAAAGGGGGAAATGAGATTTAGCCGTGGCTTGTGTATGTGGGGTAAAAGTGAGGAGTCAATGATAACACAGGAGTCGGGAGTCTCAGTCACTGGGAACATGGCAGATGTTCATGTGATAATAATATTGGTTAATATGAAACAAAACAAATGGTTGAAAGATGCAATTAGTGATTTATTCAATGAGAAGCAACTTTTTTTCCCGCCTGATTTAAGTAAATTTTTCAGTGATTCAGTTTCATTTTCAAGCTAATTTGTTGTGACCAAAAAATTGTCTCATGAGATAAGATAATCTTCTGTTATAGATTAGGAAGAAAAACAACCCCGGTATTTTACAAGAGAAAATCCCAGTTGAAAATATGGCATTATCTGTGGGATTGTTGTTTTTCCATTTTCCTATCATCACCTACTCAGTTCCTGCATATGAGTCCATTTAGCCATATTAAAATCAACTTCAAAGAAAATTATACTTTTATAAACTTCTAGATAATGGAAGCTCAGGCTTCTGTTTATTTGAGTAATGGAACACACTTATCAGATTCAGATTAAGATAAGTGTGTAGTAGTACTGGTAAATTTTCCAATGATACCGTCTTTGTCCTGATTGTGACACTTACTAGCTGTGACCATGAGCACATTATTTAGACTCTTGTAGCCTTGATTTCTTCACACAGAAAATGGAGATAAGAATATATACCTTTACTACCTACCTCTGGCTCATTTATTATGATGAATGTACTATAAAGTGCAATAGAAATATTCATTCAACAACCATTTATTAAGCTCCTACTATGTGTTTATCTACTTAGACTGAAATATTTGTCACTATATAAATGTTTTTCTTCTAAGATGATTCCATTTATGAACTATATTCTATACTTGCAATTATTTTCTATTGTTTTTCTCATCCCCGAGGTAAACTTTTAATCAACTCAATTCATCACATACCCATAATATGCTTGGCATTATGTCTGGTACTTGGTATACGAAGAGAAGTGACATTCTCTGCCCTAAAAAAGACCTATAATCGTATGAAGGTGGGAGATGGACAGGGCACATACAGTCAGTCAGTAAACATTTCTTAAGCTCCTGCTGTGTGCCAGGCACTGTATTAAGAACTGGGGATACAAAAAGAGGCAAAAGACATCCCCCTGTCCTCAAGGAGCTCATAGTCTAACAGGGGAGACAAAAGCAAGCAAATGTGAACAAGTGATGTGCAAGATAAATAGTTGAAATAATTAACAGAGGAAAGGCACTGGAATTAAGAGGGGTTAGGAAAAGCTTCCTGCAGAAGGTGGGGTTTTAGTTGGGACTTAAAGGAAGCCAGGAGGTGATGAGGAGGAGAAACATTCCAGATGTGGGGGTCAGGCAGTGAAAAGGCCCAGCGTTGAGAGACGGAGAGTCTTGTTTGTGGTACAGCCTGGAAGCCAGTGTTACTGGATAAAAGAGTATACATGGTAGGGAATAAAATGTAAAAGGACTGGAGAGAGAAGAGAGACTTGGTTTTGAAGAATTTTGAATGCCAAAGAGAGGATTTTGTATTTGATCCTGGAGGTGATAAAGGGCCATTGAAGTTTATCGAGTAGGGGGAGATGGCATAGTCAGGTCTGTGCTTTTGGAAAATCACTTTGGTGGCTAAATGGATGGATTGGTGTGGAGAGAGACTTGAGGCAGGCCCCAGCAGGCTGTTACAGTGGTCAGGCATAAGGTGATGAAGGCCTACACCAGAGTGGTGACAGTGTCAGAGGAGAGAAGGGGGCATATTTGAGAGATGTTTCAAAGATGAAATGAACAGGTCTAGAAAGCTTATTAGATATAGGGGGTGAAAGATAGTGAGGAGTTGAAGAGGAAACCTAACATGAGTGCCTGAGGGAAGACTGTGTTGCCTTGTGCAATAATAGGGAAATTTGGAGGGAGAAGGGTTTAGGGAGAAAGATGAGTTCAGTTTTGGGAATGTTAAATTCAAGATGTCTGCTGAACATCCAGTTAAAGATGTCTGAAAGGCAATTGGAGATGAGAGGTTGGAGTCAGCAGAGAATTGTGGGCAGGATAGATAGATTTGGAAATCATCAGTATAGAGATGGGAATTAAATATATGGGAGCCGATGAGATCACTAAGTGAAATGATAAAGAGAAAGAGAAAAGAGGAGGGCTCAGGACAGAACCCTGTGGAAGGAACACTTACACTTAGAGGGTGTGATCTGGATAAAGTTCCAGCAAAAGAAACTGAGAAAGTGGTGTGATAGTGGGAGAAGAAGCAGGAGAGAGTGGTATCCCAAAAACCTAGAGAGAAAAGAGCATCAAGGAAAAGAGGGTGATCAGCAGGGGCAAAAGCTATGGAGTGGTCGAGCAGAATGAGGATTGAGAAAATGCCATTGGATTTGGCAATTAAGATATCATTGCTAACTTTGGAGAGAGTAGTTTTGGTGGAATTATGTATAGAAATAAGAAATACATAGAGTAGGAAGTGTAATGTGATGGGAACAAAGTATTCCAGAAAGAGTATTCTAGGGGGGCAGCTAGGTGGTGCAGTGGATAGAACTCCGGCCTTGGAGTCAGGAGAACCTGAGTTCAAATCCAGCTTCAGACAATTGACATTTACTAGCAGTGTGACCCTGGGAAAGTCACTTAACCCCAATTACCTCACAAAAACAAACAAAAAAATGAGTATTCTAGGAATATTTGAGGAAGAAAAGATCACTTGAGGGTTCACTTTTTAAATATGTCTGGTGAGAGGCAGTATGATCTAATGAAAAGAACATTAAATTTGGAAAAAGAGCTGGATCTGAACTTCAATTGTATTACCTTGGGTTAGTCTCTTTTCTGTGAACCTCAGTTTCTTTCTCTGTAAAATGAGGGAGGCACTGTGCTAGACGCTTTCTATCCACTCAAAATCCTTTGATTTTTTTATCTACTGGTGTTGCTATTTTATGTTGGCAAGGTCTTTTCATTTAGTCCTGGTAAGTGATTCACAGAAGAGCCATTTTTGGACCTGTGAGACTCTCTATGACATGATGATGATTGAAAAGGAGAGGCCTCTGCCTAGTGAATTAGCGCTCAAAACTTTTGGAGTGTATGGTTTTAGTTAACACCAGTTTATGTCTGACTGCTGGACATTTGCAATTGATATCTGAAGTCACCACAGTAGGCCTGTCTGTCAAGTGAACGAATTGATTCTTTAAGTAACACTAGTAAATGATTCCCAATTTTATAGAACTGTACAGTTTTAAAAGTGCTTTCCTCACATTGACTTTGTGAAGTAGATGGTATGAGTATTGTTATGCTCATTTTTTCGATGAGGGAATGATGTGCCTTGACAATTGGTTAACACAATTGGACCCAAAATGCAGACTCAGGTCTTCTGCCTCCTAGTCCAATTCCCTTGCAAATACACAGAACTTCTGAGAGCTGAATTCAGATTTCTAAACAAGTTCATATCTTACATTTTGTGAAAATATGGGATTGAAGGACTCTTGAGATTCTATAAGTAAGTTATTTAAATTGTCTGTAGATACCTTGTTAAAAGGAGCTTTGTAATCTTTTTCTACAAACTCTTCAGATTGTTTGATATGTAAATATTTCACCTAGTAAGGTTTTATACTAGTAAGTTAATTTCATCTATAGATTGTGTTTTATTCTAAATTTCTGCCATCTACAGTTAACAAGTGTTTGTTAAGTGCCTACTATGTGCCAGCCATTGCACTAAATGCAGACACAATTGTGGTTGAACTAGCATCCAATCCCCAATTCCTTAGTAACAGTAGTGCCTGTTATCATGATGTTTTGCAGTTTACACAGCACTTTCTGAACAACAACCCTGGGATAATGAAGATATTAATGCAGATATTATTAGTCTTACTTTACAAAGAGCTATCATTTCAAAGCAGATGACTCCTAGGTCTGTGTTGGCAGGTTTTTGCCTCTCCTGAGTCTCACGTCACATCACCAACTCACTATTGATCATTCTAAACTAGCTGCTTTGTGGGCCTTTTAAATGTACCATGTTCAAAATGAACTCATTTTCTCCCTAATCCTCCTATTTTAACTTATTCATTTCTGTTGAAGGCAACAATATCCTTCTAGTAACCCAGCTTGTTACCTTGCAGTTCTCAGTGACTCTCCCCTCTCCTCCCTTCCCCTGTTGCCCATATTCAATTTCAATTCAATTCAATAAACATTCATCAAGAGCCAGTAGGCTCTATGTGCCAGGCGCTGTGCAAAGCACTGGGGATACAAAAATAGGCAAAAGAAAGTCCCTGCCCTCAAGGAGCTTACAATCTAATGGCGGAGACAACATTCAAACAAACATATATAAAGCAAGCATTGATGATCCCACGTGCCAGGAATGCATTCCCTCCTCACTTTCTGTCTCATAGAATCCCCAACTTTCTTCAAGACCCAGCTCATGTGCTGCTTTCTCCACGAGGCCTATCCTTACCCACCTCACCCCCTGGCTATTAGGGTTTTCCTCCTGATTAGATATTGTTTTCTATTTATTTTGTATAAATCTTGTATTTAATTATCTGTGTAAAAAAAATTGTGTTTTTCCTTAATAGAATCCATACTTTTTGAGGATAGGGACTAATTTTGTCTTTGTTTCCCCAATGCCTACTTAACATAGTACCCAACACATAGTGGGCACTTGATAAATCTTTGTTAAAT
The DNA here is from genome assembly GCF_900497805.2 of Vombatus ursinus. Lineage (NCBI taxonomy): Eukaryota > Metazoa > Chordata > Mammalia > Diprotodontia > Vombatidae > Vombatus > Vombatus ursinus. The sequence goes on along the minus strand of NW_020954564.1, from coordinate 12,837,557 downwards.
GAATGAATGAAAAGAGACTTTCCTAAGGTTACTTGGTTCATAAATAGAACCTTGACTCAAACCCAAGTCACACTACCCCTCTATTAAATTGCCTCTAATAAATGCATTATTGACATGGCCAATATGAAAATGTTTTACATGATTTCATATGTATAATTGATGTCATATTGCTTGCCTTCTCAATGGGTGGGGAAAGGGCTTAAAGGAGGGAGAGAATTTGGAACTCAAAAAATTTTTTAAAAGAATATCAAAAGAATGCCCAGCAAGAATAGCCAGGCCTCCTCCCAAAAAAACACATAGCTTGATGGTTGATTGATTGATTACTTCCTTATAATCATATGATTCCCAGCTTATTTCAAAATATGTTTAAGGGTTGAAATTTTGGATTAAGTGGAATTTAATCTGGGATTCAAGTCAACAAAAATGTATTAAATGTGTAGATGAGTGGGCCCTAACTTGTCCTAAAGGAACATATTCTGGTAGGTAGATAAGAAAAATACATCGATAACTCTAGTACATAAGATATGATAAATACTTTAGATTGGTGTAGAAGAAAGTGTTATTATTGAATGGGGGATCCAGGAAACCTTAATGGAGGATGTGGCACTTGAAGTTAGCTTAAAAGGTTGGGTACCCAAGTGGAGAGAGGACATTTATAGCTCCGGCAACAAAATTAGCAAAATGAAGCCTGGAAAGCTGAAGCTCTATTCAAGGTATGGCTGAGAACAGATAGTAGACCACTTCAACTAAAGCGTCAGATGTGTGGCAGAATGAGATAATGCTGGAAAAATAAAGTGGAGCCAAATTATAGAGTACCTTGAATATCAAGCAAAAGGTACTATGTAGGCAGCTAGGTGGTAAAAGTCCCGTGATTGCTGAATCTACAGTCAAGGAAGAAACAGGAGTTCAAATCTGGCCTCAAACACCTACAGACTGTATGACCCCAGACAAGTCATTCAACCTGTGTCTGCCTCAGTTTCCTCAGCTATAAAATGAAGACAATTCATCTACTTCACAGTATTGTTGTGATTATCAACTGAGACAATATTTGCAAAGTGCTTAGAACCATGCCCTGGCACATAGTAAGTGTTTAGCAAATGCTTGTTCCCTCTCCTGGCTCTCTAGTAGACACATCCCAATTCTACTGCTTTTTACTTGTGTGACCTTGGGCAATCCACTTTTGTAAGTTGGAGAATTGATCTAGATAATTTATGGTAGTATGTAATAGAAGACACTGAACACTATTGAGCCAAGGAGTAGCCTGACAATATCTTTGTATAAAGATTGGTCTGATGATGTTATGAAGGTTGGATTAGTGGGAGAAGACAGTATAAGTGGGAAGTTCAGAAAGATGTTATTTCCTTAGCTCATTAGAGATTTAATTACCAAGCCTAAATGTTTATGGCTAACATGTACCCGTGAAGCCTGTCATGTTATTTTAGTGTAAATCAATTAAACATTTATTAAATGCCAATTCTATATAATAGAAATGCAGCATAGCATAGGAGTAGGTGGAGAGATGGCTTGGAATCAGGAAGACCTGGGCTCTAGTGTCACCTCTGACACGCTTGTTGGCTCACCCTAGCACTTCACCTCTCCGTGTAGAAAGCTACTCATTAAGACTTTAAGTTGCAGAAGAGTGGCTGATCTACATTGGTAACAGGAGTTTCCTCACCAGGAGTGCCCTATATCAATGAAATCACAGGTCTGGACAAAAATATTATCTACAAGCAATCATATTTGATGCTAAGGATACAAGATAAAAATGACATAGTCCTTGCCCTCAACTGGCTTAGTAGTGGAATAGGATGTGTACTCATAGCATAATTCGAGGTAGACTAGCAAAGGAACCCTCCCCAAAACTGCCCATGGAAATCTGAGCAGAGAGAAGTCACCTGAAGCTGCAGTGAACATGGAAGGCCTATGGAGGAGATTGATATCTGGGAACAATTTCAACAGGTGGAAACAAAACAATGTATTCTCGGCATGGAAATTGTCCCCAGTATAAAGACAAAGAGAATTTAATATGATCACTTCTAGGTTCACTTGCCCATCTTTGCAATGGTTTTAGAAGCCTTAGACAGCATCAGGCATCCCCCAGCATTGTTGTGTTCTTCAGCTGATAGACTTCGCTTCATGAACCAGAATAACAAACAGAATGCCCAGAGACTATATAGTGGAACTGGACAGATTTATGGACTATCTTAGCTAAATATAAATCCTGCAAGCCCCCATGAAGCCCTCAGCACCCAAAGGATCAAGAATTTACAACTTTCCTAAGTCTTCACCAGATTCTGTTATGCAGATATCTTGTACTGACCGAATGGGTTAATTGACAGATCTTGATAAGTACATATGGGCATCATCTATCCCTATCTTTATTTTTTTTTTAAGTAAAAAAAGATAAGCCTGACTTTGGAAGCCATCCCAATTTTTATAAAGAAGGGAATTGGGACATTTTGGCATATGGGATTTTTTAAATGAAATTTCATGGAACTGAAAACAGTCAATTTTAGGTTTCCAAAAATTGTTTTGATTTTCCTTGGTATAAATTTGCTGCACATGGTCTTAGAAAAGTACTAAGAAAGGCTACTGGGACTTTTTTTTGGAGGGGGAGGATATTTGGAATTTTTTCAAAGTATTGCCATGATATTATCATTATCATCATCAAAAATCATTATCATTATTCATTTAAAATAGCATAGCATCGTCTGTATGTTTGTCTTTATTTCCAATTATTCACAATGGTATTGATAGACAAAATCTCCCTCTATTACTTATTAGCTGTGTGAAAGGGGAAGTCACTTTACTGCACCAGGTCTCAGTTTCCCTACTTGAAAGACAAGAGCACCAGACTAGATGAACCTTGATATTGTTAATCTGCTTTAAAACATAAATTCCTAGATGGCAGAGACCATATGCAATATTCAGTGTTTTCCTCTTTACATATGAATAGGATGGGAGTAGCATGATATGGTGGAAAAAATTTTGAACTTATCGTCAGAAAGCTCCAAGTCAGGAGACTTCAGGTCCCCTCCCCTCCCAGCTTCACCATATATTGCCTCTATGAGAGAAGTCATTGAAGAAGTCACTTAATCTTTCTAAACGCCAGACTCTACGTCTGTGAAATTTTATTTGTGCTCCCTATCTCACAAGGTCACTGTGAAGAGTGTGCTTTGTCAATTGTAAAATGCTGTGGGAACGTGAACCTTTTCTTAATAACAAAAATGTTCACCACAAATTGTGATGATAAGGGTAGTAGTAGTGGTAGCAGCAGCAGCAACAGCAGCAGTAGTAGTAGTAGTAGCAGCAGCAGCAGCAGCAGCAGCAGTAGTAGTAGTAGTAGTAGTACTAGTAGTACTGGTAGTACTAATATCACAGCAATTGTTCACATATTTTATTGTGAACTGGAAAATTTCTCAGGCTTGTCATTTAAGCTGTTTGAGTCTTATTTTCCTCACTTTTAAAATAGGAATACCTGAATGTTCTACCAGAAAAGTACTTTGTAAACTGTCAAGTGCCATGGAAATGCAAGTTATTAGTATTATTATTAAAAATAATTTAAAGGTGATGGTTTACTGTGAATTAGAAACTGTTATAGACCCTGGACAATTTATTTCAGAAGTCTGGACCTCAGTTTAACCTTCTATAAAATGGAGATATTACCTACACTGCTTGCCTCACAAGAATGTTTTGAGGAAAGAGCTTTGTAAATTTCTATTGTTTTTAAAAATTATAAAGCTATTTTATTCTAAAATGGAGGTGGCAAGCAAGAAGAAGGGTTTCATTTTTAGGGAACATTTCCAGCTGTGGCCTTCTTAAGTATTAGAAGGTAACTTGCCTTTGCTTTAAATTTAATTTCTCTTTGATTCCCAAACAATTCTCATTCAACCTCCCATGCTCTGGTAATCCCCATTGGCAGGGGAAATGGGCAATTTGGGTCTCTGGGTTAGCAGCCCAGACTGGTGATAAGGATCTCCAAGATCCTCTGTATAAGATCAGGGGCGACTACACATCAAGGCTAGGCAAAGGGGCTGTCGGAAGAGAAGGGAAGATGCCCAGGAGGGGGGCAGCAGGCCACCTGCTGTGCCCGGATCAAAGGGTTGAAAGGTCAGAGGGCATGGCAAGCTTAACCATCTCTGTCTGCTGAATAGCAATTTCAGATTGTAAATCTTAGCGACTTCATTAAGTCCTTCTGGCCAAGACTGGGGAACGAAATAATAAAATTTTATATCTGTTGCATTTCCTGCTTCTGGCAGCCAGGTTGACACATTGTCGTCTGCAACATAGCTGTGTCTTTAGATAAACAACCTATAAACATTTCCCAAGTTTTGCTAGTATTATTTGAGTTTTGATGAAAGCTGAAAACTTATTAAAGACTCAGATTTGGGAAGCTGTATGGTACATTGTAAAATACAGAATATCAGAACTGGAAAAGACCTTAGAATATAGACTGTTATAATATAGAATTTATATTTATAGAATATTACAGCTAAAAGAGACCTGACAATATAGATCTGAAAGAGACTTTAGATTTCATTTAGTCCAACATTTTCATTTTACAGATAGAGGACCTGAGAACCAGAGAAGTGAAATAATTTGTCCAGGGTGCCTTAATTAGTAGGTGGCAGAACCAACCGCTAAACCCAGTTCTCTGGACTCCCAGACAAATCTTCTTTTCTTTTCCATCACACTGTATCCTATTGTTCACATCGTGATTTTTATAATACATGATAGATAGCTCATTCTCTCTTATAGTTACAGCTTCTAAAACCAGTTCTGATTTATGTAAAAAATAATAGTTTATACTTTAATTTGACAGACATTTGTTAAGTGAACAAGGTATACAGTTTTCTGTGCTAGGGATTAAAATCCAACTAAGAGCACTTTCTCCATTGTCAAGAAGCCTTACCATAGTCTCACAGTATAGATACTTTCTACAGTATTCTTTGGTTCACAAAACACTTCAGAAGGACTTTGTGAGGTGGAAAATATTATTCTCCTTGTTTTATAGCTAGAGTTACCTCATGCCTTGTCCATGGTCATGGGGAGGTTAGCAAGTATCCCAGCATGCAGTGTTCTTCCCACTACAGCATTCTGCTTCTTTCTGAACAGTTTGTCTCTAAACACAGAGATCTGGAATGGATCATAGAATAGAATCCTAAGATACAGAACATTTGGTCACTTACTCTAATCCCCCTCATTTTACAGATACCCAGAATTTAAAAAAAAAAAATTTCATCTTCCATATATAACAGGAGGAAAGAAGCTTTATGAACATTCTTGTGACATAAAAGCGAGAATTCTAATGGTCCCAAAGCCTTTGCTTTTCTGGCATCCCCAGTTCAGGTAGCAGATATTTCTCTCCTTTCAGTGCACTTTTGGTATTTTCCAAGAAGTTTCTATTGGCATATTCTATTGAATATGATGTCCTAGATAACTTTTTTTGTCCCTGCAGTTTTTCCAGTTTCACTTCTTCCATTGCTCTTATATGAAACCACTTGCTCCTAATAGTTGTTCATTTACTGGCTTAGTGTTTAAGACCTCCTAAAGTTTGTTTGAAAAGTTAAGAGATTTTCACAGTCAAGGTGCCATTTCTGAAATGCAAAGTGCTCCTTTCACCAGGAGATAAGTTCTCTCTGATTAAGTCCGTAATTCTTACTAAGCCATGTTTATAGAGGCCATAAACAATGTGTTCAGTGTGCTTGTTAAATTGGGTTTCCAACCTCTCCACTCTTTAAAAAAACTGACATTTCAAATAAAAGGCAGGTGGAGATGGGAGTCCAAGCTGCCATAGTTTATGACAAATGAATGATGGCCAGGAGGGATTTGATGAGAAGAGTAGAGGTCTCATTTTATGAGCAGGAGATCCAAGACCTTCTTTGAGCTTATTGTATTGACATATGCTTGAGATTCCCCTGAGAAATCATTTAATTCACATTCAGTCCTTTCAAACTGAAGGGACATCTCCATTTCAGGTACTTTTAATTCAGCAAATGATTCATTTCAGCAAACATTTATTAAATACCTTGTGTGTGCACAGAGCACTGGAGGACATTCACAACTTATAAAAGACAAAGTCCCTGCTGTCTTTATTCCTTTGTACCTATGTAGTTAGAGAAGCTACATGGTGTATCAGTCAAAAGACTAGTACCAGTCCATAGTCTGACCCAAGCTATATGACCCTGGGCAAGTCACTTCCCTACTTTGACTCTCATTTTCCTTATATGAAAAATGAGAATAAGATTGGTCATCCTGTCATCCTCCACAGGATTATTGTAAGCATCAAATGAGACTTACTGACTGGTAGATTTTTTTATTCACTAAATCAGCAAACATTGTCTGCTGTGTATGGACTACTGCTAGATGTCTGCTGTGTATGGACTACTGCTAGATGCTGAGGGAGATATAAAAGTTAAATAAGACACAGTTTTATGATGGACCTTACCATTCAGTACTAGAGCTCAGGTGCCTTTACTCTTCCATGAAGGCTTCCTTAACACCCTGCTCCTCTCCCAACCTCGGTTATTGCTTTTCTTTCTCTTCTAATATATTCACAGCATGTTTTTCTGATTTCTTCTTTGCCCCTTACCTGCGTCCATACTGTATACTCCCAGTAGAATATAAACCCCTAAGGGAAGGGTAGTTTAATTTTTGCCTTCATATCTCTAGTACTTAACTCAGTGCCTTGCAAATAATAAATATTGATTGAATTAAGTTCTTTGAATTGAACAAATAATTTTAAAGATCTACGGTGTTCAACTTGGATTAAGGAGACAGAGCAGGGTTGGAAACTCTGACTCTAGTACTTACTAGCCCTGTGACCATAGAAAAATCACTTTCACTTTGAGCCTGTTCCTTCATTTATAAAATGGAAATAATATTTGAGCCTACTACCTTATAAAGTTATTATAATAAAAATGCTTTATAAATTTTAAGTCACTAAAAAAATTGGAGTTTTTATTATTGTTATGCACAAAGCCCTGTACTCAACCCTCAGGATAGGTAGATAAATATTTTATCGGACCCTGTTCTCAATCAGATTGCAATTTAATGGGGAAGGAGGAAGATGAGAGCCATTCACAAATAACTAGCAAAGGAGAGGTAGAATGTGTTATGGACAGAGGCAAAATTCAGATTAAATACATATAAAAAAATTGAGGGATCATTTTCACTTTGGTGAAGACTGGAATGGCAAAGGGTGGGTCAGGAAGGTTTCACATTAGGAGAGCCTGGAAAGATTTCAACAAATGGAGCTAGGGATGGCACATTCTAATTGTGGAAAAGGACACAGGGACAGCAGAGGGCAGAGAATAGTCTAGTTTGACTGGAATGTAGAGTATGCAAAGGAAAATCTGAGATGAAGCTGTACAGGTAGGTTGTAACCACATTGTAGAGTGACTTGAATGCTAATTGTCAGGAGTGATACATTTTTGAGTGGGTAGAGGAACCTAGAGAATGTCTGAAGAGAGAAATGAAAGTAATATAGTAGGTATGCTCCCTATTTTCTTTGGGGTTTTTAATCAAATCCCTAGTACAATGTTAGGAACTCTAAATCATTTTTTTTTAAGTATCTCTTATGGGTAGGTTAAGTAATAGGAGGGTAAGATAGTGGGCAGAAGTAAAGTAGAGGAGTCAGGAGGGGTAGGAAATAAGAGACACTAACAAACATAAAAACAAAAACCAGGAGTAAGATTGTTAGGGAAAATGTGTATCTATATATGTATGTATGTATGTGTATGTATATATCTCTATCTATATCTATAAATGTATCCTTGCTTAATTGTAGCCTTCTGGGGGGAAGGGGGGGCAAAAAAGAACAAAATAAAAGGTGCACAGCAGAGAACAAAAGAAAACTTACAAGGAAGCAAAGAAAAGATGGACAGCTCTCAACACAACACATAGTATTTATTACATAGGCTTTCTTGAAATGGAAATTTATTGCTGTATATTTTGAATCCTCTCTCACATTCTGCTGTGTACATGGCAATGCTTTTTTTTTCTTTTCTTATTTTGTATTTTGTATTTAAATTCATATTATATTTCTTTTTCTTTTCTCTGTTTATTTAAGTTTTAGTATTTAAGTCTAAAATAAAAGGGGGGGAAAGTATCTTTTAGCCCTGCCCTCACAAAGAGAGGTTCACAGAATTTTCAAGTTAGAAGAGGACCTAAATGGTTGTTTAGTCTAATCTGTATCTCAAAACAAAACAAAACAAAAATCCCTTCTACATTGTGCATGACAAATGGTCCTTCACTCTTTGCTTGAAGACCTCCAGTGACTGGAGCCCCATGCCTCTGGAGGCAGCTCATCTTACTTGCTAGGATCCCAAACTTGCCCCTTTGAAATTTCTACCCATAATTTCTAGTTATAACTTCTCTAAGCAAGCTGAAGGTGACTATTCCTGCTTCCCCATGATAACCTTTTAAGTACTTAAAGATAGTTATCGTATCTCCCCCAAAACTTTCCTAAGTTAAAAATTCCTAATCCCCTTAAGCAGTACTCATATAGCATGATCCACGTGCCCTTCACAATGCTGCTTTGCTCTCTTCTCTGTGATCTTCGGTTATCAGTGTACTTCCTAAAAAGTACCCTTCAGAGCTGAAGAGAAGACTTCAAATGTGATCTAACCAGGGCAGGGTATAATAGGATGATCACCTTCCTAATCCTGTGTACTGTTTCTCTTAATACATTAATACAATCTCTTAATACATAATGCATTAGCTTTTTCATATACTATGTCACAAGTGTTGTCTCATATTAACCCTGCGCCACACTCAAAGCCACAGATGTTTGTCAGATGAGCCAGTGTCTAACTATGCATCACCTGTCTTGTGCTTTTGAAAATGATTTTTTGAGACCAAGCTTAAAACACTACATGCATTTCTATTCAATTTCATCTCATTAGATTTTTTCCAATGTTTGTTTGATGAAATCTTTCTAGATTCTGACTAGGTCACTCATTGTGTTAGCTTTCTCATCCAGCAAATCTGATAGGTTTGCTAAATATTTCTCCGTCTAAGTTATGAGTTAAAAATGTTAATCCACACAATGCTAAATATAGATCCCTGTGACACTTCACTAGAGACCTCTTCCCAAAATGACATCAAACCATGAATGATTGAATCCAAATCCATCTAGCTGTTCCCTCATCTAGCCCACTCTTTCCTCATCTTGTTCACAAAAATAACATAACAGACTGTGTCAAATGCTTGCCTAAAATCTAAGTATATTACATCTTATAGCAAAAAGAGAGAGAGAAAAAAGGTTACTTTAGTATCTTTTTTTATACATAAAGCTCAGCTACCTCTTTGTGATTCCTAAGTTCAACTAACATTCTTTAAGTGCCTAGTCTGTATAATACATTGTGCGAAAGGTTATATGAACATTAAAAAGACCTAGTCCCTGCCTTCAAAGAGCTAACCATCTAATGAGGAAAATTACTTAGGTGTATCTATAAGCTGTGGTATGGTGAACAGTATATGCATGGTACATGAAACCTCAGATTTATAGAATCTGAGAGTTGGAAGGGACTTTAGCAGCCATCTAATCCAACCCCTATACACAAAAGGAGCCAGGAGACCTGGGCTGGATTTCAGAATCTGCCACTTAATAGTTATGTGATCTTGAGCAAGTCATTTTGTTGGATTTCATTTTTCTCCTCTGTCAACTGAAGTAGTGAAATTAGATGATATCTGAGGCCTCTTTCTGCACATTTAAAATTAGTATATGACTAATGCATAAGAGTAGTAGGAAATGCCAAAAGTTTGGAGGAACGAAAACTTCCCTCCCAGCTTGGGGATTAGGGACTGCTTTAAGGAGGAAGTGACATTTGAGCTGGGCCTTTAAGCATGTCCATGGATGAAGAAGCTGAGAAGAAAGTCATTCCAAATTAGGCAATGGAGTAAGCAAAGACATGGAGGTAGGAAAGTTAAAGATATCTACAAAGGACAGTGAGAAGTACAGTTTTGCTGCAGTGTTGACTAAATGAATAGGGATATAGCCCAATCAAGAAGACTTTAAACTGAAAAGAGAGAGGAAAGGAGGAACCTGCCCACCTCGCTCTGTCAAGCCTTGTTCAACAGGGAACAGCAAGTACCACATAGGAAGAGGAATGTTCAAAGAGAAGACCAGTAATGCTTGAGAAAAATTATCTAAGAAGATAGCCAGGAAGAAACCCCATGGCCTCGCCTATGTATGTGTAAAGCACAAAACATGAGTCATAAACAAGGAAAATAAAAAGTCTTGACACCAGGAAAATGCCAGTGGCTATCATCTTTAGCATCAAATGGAGACTCCTCTGATTTGTCATTTAAAACTTTTCACAGCTTGCATCTAACCTACTTTTCCAGCCTTATAAAATTATATATAATATACATATATATGTATACATGTGTCCTTCACATTCACCTCTATCCAATCAAATTTCCGTTCTTGAAGTACTGACATACACCACTCCTCTCACTTTCCATGCCCTTGTATGATCTGTCTAAGGGACCTGGAATGCGCTCCCTCTTCACCTTTGCCTCTTAAAATCCATAGTTTTCTTCCAACTTCTGCTCAAGTACTGTCTTCTGTATGAGGCCTTTCCCAATTCACTTATAGCTTCTAACTTCCTCCCGCTCACCTTAAAAAATGACCTTGTATTTATTTTATACTTGCTTAATTGTTGTCTCTCTCTGTAGAATATAACCTGCCATTGGACAGAAACTGAGGTTGGGGTTTTTTTCTGGGGGGGTGGTAGGTGTCTTTTTATTCCCAGTCACTTGCACCTAATAGGTGCTTGATACATGCTTATTTCATTGATTGATATTTGAGCCCATGAATATCACTAAGACTTGATGGGCTGGCATTCGTGACTAGCATATGGTATATAGATGCATTCATGTGAAGAAATATAGGAACCTATGGTGGAAACAGTAAAAAACATTTGGATGAAGATCAAAGAAAGGAGATACAGAAGCAAATACAGACTACCTATGCAGAAAAGGCAATTCAATAAGGAGCTTAGGACACAGATCAATCAGAGATATGGCATGGAAGCCTGTTATATGAGTAATGGAGAACTTCAACTATCTGGACATAAGCTGGAGCTTTCTCTTTTCTACGAAAGTAGAGGTACCCCCAAAATGAATGGTCTCCTGCATTTCAGTCCTTAAAAGGTAGAGGAAGTAACAAGGGGGGGACTGCTTTTCCAGATTTAATTCTGACTAGCAAGACAAAACTGAAGTATAAATAATAGGAACCTTGGGGAAATATGATCACTCTAGTTTAAAATTCATGATGGAGGACAGGAATGCTGGGTACAGTCTGACATGTACTTAGATTTGGGGAGAATATTTTTCAAAAGTTTCAGAGAAAGCACAGATAGAATCCAGTAAGCTAAGCTCTACAAGGGAAGTTGGCCAAAGAGGAAGGATATACTCTCAAGAATCAAGTTCTGAAGGTAAAAAGAAATGATTCTGATAAAGAGAAAATGAGAGAGTTGCCTCAATAGACCAACGTGGCTGCATGGAGAATTTGTTAACCAATTCAGATTTTAAAAATCTGGAGGTATGAAGGAAAGCCGGAAACTGGGGGAAATTTTTTCACAGGAAGTTTCTCTGATAAAGGTCTAATTTCTCAAGTGTATAGGGAACTGAGTTAAATTTATGAAAATAAGAGACATTTCTCAATTGAGGAACAGTCAAACGGTGTGAACAGGCAGTTTTCAGAAGAAGAAATCAAAGCTAACAATAGTCATAAGAAAAAATGCTCTAAATCACAATTAGGGAAACGTAAATGAAACAGTTCTGAGGTACCACCTCCCACCTATCAAATTGGCTAACATGACAGAAAAGTAAAATAACAAATGCTGGAGGGAATATGGAAAAATAGGGACACTAATACACTGTTCGTGAAGTTGTGAATTGGTCTAACCATTCTGTAAAACAATTTGCAACTATGCCCAAAGGGCTATAAAACTGTACATACCCTTTGACCCAGCAATACCACTACTAGGTCTGTATACAAAAGAGTTCAAAGAAACAGGAAAGGGACTCTTGGGCAAAAATATTTACAGCATCTTTTCTGATGGTGGCAAAGAATTGGAAATTGAAGGGATACCCATTAATTGAGCAATGACTAAACAATGACTAAATATCATGAGCAAAGTCATGATATGTGGTTGTTATGGAATACAATTATGCTATAAGAAATGATAAGCAGGATGTTTTCAGAAAACCATGGAAAGACCTATATGAACTGATGCAAGTGAAGTGAGGAGAACCAGGAGAACGTTTTACACAGTAACAGAAATATTGTAACAACAGTCAGCTAAGCTACTCTGATCAATACAATGATCTACAACAGTTCCAAAGGTCTCATGTTGAAAAATGCTATCTACCTCCAAAGAGAGAACTGCTGTTCTGAGTGCAGATTGAAACATATTTCTTTTACTTTCTTTATTTTGTTTGCCTTTTTTTTTTTTTGCAATGTGGAACATGGTTAATATGGAAATATGTTTTGCATGACTTGAGTGCATAATGGGTATCATATTGCTTTCCTTCTCAGTGAGTGGTGGAGGGGCTGGAAGGAGGGAGAGAATTTGGAATTAAAAAAAAAAAAAGAATGCTAAAAAAGAAATTAAATAAATAAATTTGAAGGCATATGAGAATGATATAAATCTGAAGCAGTTAGGTGGTGCAGTGAATAAAACATTGTATCTGGAGTCAGAAGGACTGAATTCAAACCTAGCCTCAGATACTTACTAGCTTTGTGACCCTGGGCAAGTCACGTAACCTCTGTCTACTTCAGTTTTCTCATCAGTATAGTAGGAATAATAATAGCACTTACCTCCCAGGTTGTTAAGAGAATCAAATGAAATAATATTTGTAAAGTACTTAACACAGTATCTGGCACATAATACGTACTATAAATATTAACTATCATCATAATCATTTTTACTATTACTATTAAAAAGACATGTTAGAAGATGGAAGCATGGTAAATGAGGATGAATGCAAAAGAGTAATATGTCCCTTATAGAATGGTGTCAGGAGGAGCAGTTAGGTGGTGAGGTGGATAGAGCACCAGCCTTGGAGTCAGAAGGACTTGAGCTCAAATCTGGACTCAGACACTTATTAACTGTGTGACCCTGGGCAAGTCACTTAACCCTGATTGCCCTCCCCCCCCCAAAAAAAAAGAAAAAGAAAGAAAGAAAGAAAAGAAAAGAAAAAAATAAAATGGTATCAGGACCATAAATCTCAAAATGAGCTGATGCTAGCAATGAGCTAGCTCCAGTAGAATGTTGTCTATTTGTTTTAAAAAAAAAATATTTGGAGAGTGAAATAAAGCTTAAAGATGGGCTAGGCCTGCTATTCAAATGAATGTGCTAATAATGATGGGTAAGGGTGAGAATGTTGAAAATCCAATTGTTATCTTGCTTGTCTTCTCTGCCAAAGAGAATGATCTTAATACATGGAAGGACAGAACAAAAATGGTTCCAGGTAATGGAAACCCAAGATAAATAATACAGTATCTGTGTTATTAAGAGATTCGAGTCACCAGGCCCAAACTACATCACTGGATACTGAAAGAACTGTTTTTGATGCTTTCTCACCCCTCTAAGTGATCTTTCAAAGATCTTGGGGAATGGGAAATGTGCCACCAACTGGAGAAAGGCGAATGTCTCAATTTTCAAAAAAGGGAAAAGTACCAAGGATATAAACTATAACCCCGGGGCTTGATTTCTATGCCTGGAAAAATTCTAGAAGTACTTTATTAAAGTATTAAAATATCCAAGTCTCTCAACAGTCAGAGAAACTTCCCCTTTCCAGAGAGCATCGAACAACTCTCTCTTCTGAGAAATCCCACCATTCTCTAGAGATGCAGTTCATGTGACTCATAGTAACTATGAAAGGATGGGATCATTTTGCACGTACTTCCCAGCTTTGTCACTTTGTCTTTCCCTTTGGGACCACACAATAGTCTCTCCAGGTCTGAGGGGATTGGGGCTTCTCCATCTCATTTCCCACCTTCTCTTTTCAAAGCTCTGAGTCTCCTTCCTTTCACTCATTGAGGCTCTCTGAATCCCTTTTCCTACATGCACATGGTTCCCTATAGAAGCTCTGTGGATGTCCAAGCCCCTCCCCTGATCTGCAGCGCAACTCAGCATCAGTGTCCATGTCCCTCTCTCATTCTTTGTGTTACTGTCTCCTTTTAAAGGTCAAGGCCAGCCAGCACCAGTGTATAAGTTTTAGTATTTCAAAGTGTTCATTGAGTCATCTTCATTATTCTGCTGCTTCGAAGCTTCAAAATTAAATCAGGATCCAAAAGACAAGGAGAATTCACACTTTGTTAAAAAGACTTACAGAGGACTTCACTTGACTTATATATCCTACGTGAGCATATAGGATAGGGAGACTATTAAAAGCCATCATGATTTCACCAAGAACAAATAATGCCAAACTAACCTCATTTCTTATATTGACAGGATAACTAAACTGGTAGGTGGGGGAAATGTTATAGACATTGTATACTTGGTCAAAATGGAGAAATGGTAGCCCAAAGAAGTGGATTTGGAACTGATGGAATAGCCAGACACTAAGGAGTAGCCATCAGTGAGTGTCTTAAAGTCAACTTGGAGGACGAATTCTAGTGGAGTGGCCCATTTATTTAGTTCAGCAATTTTATCAGTGTCTTAGATGAAGCCATGGAAGGCAAGTCTGTCAAATTTGCAAATGTCATACAGCTGAAAGGAATAGCTAACATGTCTAATTGCAGGGTTAAGCCCCAAAAAGTTAGAACAGCAGGTTAAATTTCCACAGTTAGATTCCAAATATCACCTTCAGGAATTCAGGAAGTAGACCTGTACCTAAGGCATGGATAAGTAGTCAGTAGATATGAACACATAATTCTCAAAAGAATTGCAAAGTATTCACAGCCCATATGGAAAATGCTCCAAATCACTAATAATAAGAGAAATATAAATCAGAACCTTGAGGTCTTATATCAAACCCTGCAAATTGGCAAAGATAACAATAAATGGCAATAGTTAATGTTGGAGGGGTTGTGGAATGCTAGGCTCACTAAATGCTTATTGATGGAATTGTGAAATGTTACATCCATTTTGGAAAGCAACTTAAATTATGCAAATAAAGTGACTGTAAACTTTCCATACCCTTTGAACTAGAGAATCTGTTACTAGTCTTATGCCTCAAGGAAGCTATCAATAAGAAGAAAGTTCCCATATACTCCAAAATATTTATAGCAGCACTTTTTGTGATAGCTAAGAATTGGAAATAAAGTAGATGCCCATCAGTTGGGAATGGCTAAACATGAATGTAATGGAATGTTATTTTGCTATAAGAAATTACATATGTGATGAATACAGAAAAGTATGGAAAGATCTATATGAACTGATGCAGAATGAAGTAAGCAGAGCCAAGAAAACAATAACACAATTTACACAATATACAAAATGTATGTGTGTGTATATGTGCATATAGACTAAGTTGCTGGCAGATTGCCAGTTTTTCTACCTAGAGACTTGTGGCATTTTTAATTCTACTCAAAAGCCATGAAGGAGGAAAGTAAATGTCTGTCCGTTCCTTTTGTATGTACAGTCAATTCCAGCTCAGCACCCAAGTGAAAAGCTTTCAGGAAATTGACAGGCAATGAAGGATACTTGTGCATGATCTGAAGCAGTGAGGGGAAGGGACTTTTCATCATGAATTTCTCAAAGTAGGCTCACCAAGCCTTGAGATGGATTGGCAACAGGCAGATATTACAGGGGGCAATTAGGTAGCACAGTGGATAGAGTGCTGGCCCTGGAGTCAGAAGGATCTGAGTTCAAGTCTGGCCTCAGACACTTACCAATTATGTAACCTTGGGTGGCAAGTCACTTAACCCTGTTTGCCTCAGTTTTCTCATCTGTAAAATGAGCTAGAGAAGGAAATGGCAAACCACTCCAGTATCTTTGCCAAGAAAACCTCAAAGGGGGTCATGAAGAGTCAAAATAGATGGATAGATAGGTAGATAGATACATACACACACATACATGCATACAATAACAAACAATGTAAATGGAAAGAACAACCACTCACAAAAATATTAAAAGCTAATGTAACAAATACAAAGATCAAGTAAGACTCAAATGAAAAGATATGAGAGTACACCCTTAACCCACCCTTTCATGGAGGTATGAGGCAACAGGCATTACACATTGCACATGTGGACTGGAGGGAAAGAGCCAGGAGGCAGGGCAACAATATAACCACATATTCTAACATGTGGCAAGGCCTAAAAATGCTTTTCTAATTCAGAGAAGGAAAGAATCATTATAGGTCCATAGGATTTAAGATGGAAAAAGTCTTAGAAATAATCTAGTATATTACCCTCATTTTATGAATGAGGAAACTGAGGCCCAGAGAGATAAAGTTATTTGCCCATGACTTTATAGGTAAAGAAGAAACAGAGCTGGGATTTGAATCCATGTCTTCTGATTTCAAATCCAATGGTCTTTCCATTATGCCACATTGCTTCATAGGCTAGAATAGGGGGAAGAGAGGAAGGGAAAGAGACTTTCCAAGCTGTGAGTCAATAACATGAGAAAAAAATTCAAAAGCAGGAATGAGGCTGGTACATGGGGGATAGGGACAGGGAAATATGCAGGGGTTATGAGTGAAGTGGGCTTTTTGTGTTGAGAGAACATTGGAGATTAAGTGGCCAGGTAAATTGGGAGCATGATGCTTTATTTGAATGCCAAACTGAGAAACTGGTCTGATGGGCAGTTGGAGTCTCTTGTAGATTCTTGAAAATGTGACTGAAATGAGGATTAAAATCATAGAATGTTAGAACTGGAAGTCATCTTAGAAAATTGAATATTAGAATATATGTTAGGAATGGGTTATACCTTAGAACCTAGATTATTAGAACTGGAGGAAATCATTCTCTCCTCTAGTCCCACCTCATTCTTTTACAGATGGGGAAACTGAGGCCCACAGAGGGAACAATGACTTTCCCACTGTCAGTCAACTAATAAGTGTCAGATTCTGAACTAGTACAGCCCTTCCAACTCCCAATTTATTGTTTTTTGCATTATACAATGCTACGTCCTTAATTAATGTAGCAAGAGAGAAATTTTCAGAGGAAGAACTGTTTTTACTCACAAAACAAAAGTATCCTACCTTCCTACTCCTTTCCCCCAATCAAAGTGATATCTATAGATCAACTCTTGAGGAGTACAGCCTTAAAAATTGTCTCTTTTTCCTTCATACTACTTCAGAGAAATAGGGTGACTCTGAAGCCAACCCAAACTTGGGACTAAATAACCTTGTTTCTGAAAAACCTTTAAAAACATTCTTTCTGTTGGGAAGATAGGATTTGTCACCCAGATAACTTATATAGATTTAAAGGTATGAACTCTTCTTCAGCAAAACCCAGGAGAAAGTTTTTTCAGTCTTGTTTCTTAGTTTTGCTCAGTAGAATGAAGAAACTAGCTCCTTTTAAGAGAAATCTTCTTTAACTGGGGACTAGTCTTAATTAATATGCAAAAGAAGAAACCAGATAAAGAATAATGGAAACATTCTAGGCTCATAGATCAAGCAATCCATCAACACGCATTGATTAAGCCCTTTCTGTGTGCCTGGCACTGTGCTAAGCACTGGGGACTGGAAGAAAAAACAAAAGCAATCCCCGCCTTCAAGGAACTACATTTTAATAAGTGAGACAACGTATACAAATCCTAACACACACAAGATAAATATAGAATAATTGGAAGGTATCCATAGAGAGAATGGCTGTAGTAGCTGGGGAGACCAGGAAAGGCCTCCTTGAAGAGAATGGTCTTAAAGGAAGCCAAGGATTCTAAGAGTCAGAGGTTGGGTTGCAGTATTCCAGGAATGAGGAACAACCAGTGCAAGGCACCAAGACAGAACTGTCCAAGGAGAACTGCAAATAAGTCTTTTTGGTTGGATGGCAGAGAAGGCATGCAGAGGCCAGTTTGTAAAGAACTTTAAATGCTAAAGGAGACTTAACTTTCACTTACGTACTCTTAAATACTTTCAAGCATTGGGGCAAGTTACTTCTCCTTCCTGGGCCTCAATTTCATCATCTCTAAAATATTCTCTAAAATTTCTTCCATATCTGACATTGAGGTTCTGTGCTTTATTACAGAATATTCTCCATCGTAAGATCTCTTCCACCTCTAATATTCTGTTGTTCCTTGGGTGTTATGGGCTTTTGGCAAAATAGCTCTGTGACCTTGCTTAGTCATCTTTGACCTTGTTAACATGAGTCTGATATTGTTACATTTTGAGGAATGGTTTGAGGTTGATTTCTTTTAAGAAGTGTTCTATCACCTCCCTTATAACCAACTTCTGTTTCTGGTTAAAGTACATTGGAAAATTCCAGCTACATATTCACAGCTTCTCTGAGCTGTCAAACTGAGCTTTTTAATTTTGTGCAACAGGAAAGAGCAAATCAGTGTCTATTCCTTCCTGACCCTTCAGATGAAGGAAAAAGCAAAGTTTATCAACTCTTTGGCAGCTCAGTGACCTTTGGGGGCTTGAGGTGGTAAGGGGGAAATGTCACTGCTCCCTATGTACCTTTGTAGAATCTTAAATTAAATTAAAGGACTGTTTGACCTCTCCATTCTTCTCCCTTTCTCTTTTAGCCCTTTCTTCCTTTTTCCTCTAAACCAGTCATATCCCCTGTGGGTGAGGATCATAATCAATTAATCAACAAACATTTATTATTAAACACCTAGTTACCAGTCCATATGCTAGGTCCTGGGGTTACAAAAACAAAAATGGAACAGTCCCTGCTCTCAAGGAGCTTATATTCTATTAGAAAAAAAAATAATGGGGGCAGCTAGGTGGCACAGTGGATAGAGCACCGGCCCTGGATTCAGGAGAACCCGAGTTCAAATGCGGCCTCAGACACATAACACTTACTAGCTGTGTGACCCTGGGCAAGTCACTTAACCCCATTGCCTAACCAAGGGGAAAAAAAAAAAACATGTACAAATCTAAATAAATAAATATATATATATAAATATATATATATATATATATACATACACACACACACACATACAATAAATATGAAATTAGTGCAAGGTACTTTAAGGGGGGTGGGAAAGCTAGGTAACACAGTGGATAGAACAGTGGGCCTGAAGTCAGAAAGACCAGAGTTCAAATCTGATCTCAGATACTTATTAACCATGTGACCCTGGCCAAGTCACTTAACCTCTGCCTTCATAAAACTGGAGAAGAAAATAGCAAACCACTTCAGTCTCTTTGCCAAGAAAACTCCATGGAGAGTTGGTCCACAAAGTCACAAAGTCGGACACTGCTGATCAGCTGAACAAGTTTAAGGAGGGAGAGCACTAGCATTTGGGGGAATCAGAAAAAGCTTTATGTAGAAGGTGGTGGTTGAGCCAAGTTATGAAGGAAATAATAGATTCTGTGCTGAGGAAATAAAGAATGAATGCATTACGAGCATAAGGGACAGCCAGGAAAAAGGCATGGGGATAGGAGTGGGAGGGGTGGGAAGCCATGTATGAAGAACAGCAAGGTCAATTTGGCTGTGCCATAGAGGGTGAGTAGGTTAATAATATGAAACTAGAAAGGTGGGTTGGGGCTAGGTTTCAAAGGACTTTAAAAGCCAAATAGAGGAATGAATATTTTATCCCAGAGGCAAGGAGTCACTGAAGTTTCTTGAGTAAGAGAATGATATTAACAGGCTTGTATTTAAGGCAAATTGCTTTGGCTGTTACTTAGAAAATGAATTGCAGTAGAGAGAGGCTTGAGGCAGGGAGCCCAATTAGGAGTCTATTGCTGTAGCCCAGGCAATGAGAGGTGATGAGGGCCTGAGCTAAGAGGTAGACTGTCTGAGTAATAAGAGGAGGGCAAATGTGGAAGATGTTGTGGAAGTGGGGAAATTTGGGAACCAATTGGATTTGGGGAGTAAGAGAAAATTAGGAGTTGAGGATAATACTAAAGTTCAAACCTGGAAAACTGCAAGGATGGTAGTGCCCTTGGCAGAAGTTAAGGAAGTTCAGAAGAAAAGTAGGAAAGATAACGAGTTCTGTTTTGGCCATGTTGAGTTTGGGATACTTAATGGAACATCTGGTTTGAAATGTCCAGTAGGCAGGTGTTGATTCAGAATTAGGTACTATTCCCATTTTATAGATGAGGAAACTGAGACACAATAAGGTTAAATGACTTGTCCACTTAATAAGTGTCTGAGTCTGGATTTGAACTTGAGGTTTCCTGATTCCCATTCCAGTGTTCCATCCACTGTGCCACCTAGCTATAGCTAGGGGACAAGTCACTATGATCTGAATTGGGTGATGAATTTCAGTGGAATGAACTTCAAAGAAGGAAAGGTTCTTGAGTGGTGTTAGCAAAATTGAACTTTGAAGGAGAAGAGGTACTAAGTAATGTTACAAAAGAAAAGATGAAGAGGTAATGAAGAATAAAGACTATTATAACTCTTTGGGGGAGGTGTCACTTGGGAAGATACAACTAGGGCTGAAGAGAATCACTAGGAATTCAGTGTCATCTGGGGGGGAATCATATCTTTGTGAGTGTCCTAAGACAGGAGGAGCATAAAAAGAAGAGATCTAAAATGAAAGGAAGTTTATTATTTATGAAATAGCAATCCCAGAGGAATTGTGAGGTAAGTAATGCAAATAGTATTTATCACCATTTTATAGATGAGAAATTGAGGCTCCAAGAGGTTGTCTTGCCTATGGTGAAACAGCCAATACAGTTTTGAAAAGTGATTTGAACTCATATCTGATTCCAAGTCTAAAACTTGGAATTCTATACCATGCTGTCTTTTTAAGTGCTGTACAAGTGTTAATACAATTATTGTATTTCTTCTTTCTCCGCTATGGGGAATATTTGTTTATTCCCTGCAAGTAAAATGAACATGCAGCCAATTTTTACAGCTGGAAGTGTAGGTTGAGAACTAGTTGGGCTGGCTGACTTCTATGTTGTCTTTTAGCCTTAACATGATACTATAATATAATCAATCAAGTAGTTATCAAGTGCCAATGTGTGCAGAATGTTGTACTAAGCATTGGAGAAAATGCAACATCTAGAGGCAATATGGTACCTGCCTTTGTGGAGTTTATAGTCTAGTAGGAAAATAAGACAGAATGAATGAAAAGCATTTATTGATTGCTTAATATGTACCAGACATTGTGCTGAGTGCTCAAAATACAAAAAGCAAAGCAGTCCTTGCCCTCAGAAAGCTCATTATTTCTAGTAGACTACACATATAAAGGTGGCGAACAAAGAGACTTGCTTTGTTCAGTGAAGTCATGAGGATAGAGACCTAGAACTTTCACCTGATTCATCCTTTCTGGGAATGAAAGTGATTGCATGGTTTGTTAGAAAGGTACAAAATAGACCTCTTAGTCACATGAGCAACAAAAACATAATATTTTTTTCTGATTCCCCACAACTTGTCCAACACAGAAATTGTACACCAAAGATAAAGCAACTTCAGCTGTTTCCACAGTCTAGGACATGCAGAAGCCAAAAGAAAGTTGGTTAAATTTAAACACACACACACACACACACACACACACACACACACACACACACATGCACAAACATGAGCTGATACTCACTGACTGTGAACTCACTCAGCACCCTTGCCCCACCTCTCATGCTACCACAGCATGGCTACACTAGGAGACCCAAAGAAATGACACAGGCTTGCAACAAAACCCACCCCCATATATCAGTTTCCCCTCTCTCTTTCTAGTGACATGGAAACCTCAACTCCAGGCTTCAGAAATTTGCCCAGTTTGTGACAGTCAATGCGGCGATAACCCTTCAGGAATAAAAGCCTGCTGGATGTCACAGTCCCATACAAAGCTCTGAATTGTTGATGCAGAGTCAAAGAACTAAGGAGAAGAAGGAGAGAAGACAGGATACAGTGGTTGGGGTGGGGCAGGGAAGGGGGAACATACTCTGTAGCATTCCTCCACATCTGAGGAAAAGAGCACAGCACCCACCTGGAGCCAGTTCTGACTACCCTAAAGTCACTTAGCACATAGATATAGGCTGTTGAACTATGAATTGCCCAGCATGCGAGAAGGCTGAGATGCTTTGAGAGCCAGGTCCCCAGGAAACTACAATCAGAGGGGAGGAAGTCAGAAAATGAACAACAGGAGAAAATGAGGGGGGAGGAGAGGGAGACTGAAATCACCAAAGATTTCAGGAAGAACAAAACTCAAACACCTTGAACATAAGCAAATATGTCAACAGGAAAAACAGTAACAATTGGGCTTTAGATCTAATAAACTAATTCATACATCTGTGAATAAATACTGCAGCACAAAGGAAAATGATCCAACACTTCATGAGACAGGGGACTTTGTAGAATTTGAAGAGAATATAGAACTAAAACATGCTGTTCCTGAGTGGTTGGAAAGAAAAATGAGAATATTGAAAAGAGAATTTATGTCCAACACAGCAAAAATAATAGAATTCTAGAATTAAAATTATAAAAAAAAAACTTGAATCTACAATGACAATCTTCAGCAAAGAAACAAAAGAGAGAACAATAGATTGAGAATTCAGATATATTGAAGTTAAAGACATTCTAGAAGAAGAGAAGCCAAAAATAATAACATTAAAAAGGTACAAAATACTATGTAAGGTATAAGGGGGAAAGAGGTGAGGAATATGGAAAGATCAAAGAAGTTTTCATGGAAGATGTTGAGTAAAGATGGATAGGTAGTACATTTATAGAAATACATAACAGCTTGAGCAAATGTAGGAATGTAGGAAAGCTCAGAGCATATTTGGAGGACAGAGAGTAATCCCCTTTAACTTGATTGGGATGCAGAATATGTAAAAGAAAGCATTGTGAGGTAAGACTGGAAAAGGGCAATATAAAATTTTGGAGGGCCTTGAATGCTAAGCAAAGTAGCTTAAACATAGTTTGTTAATTGAACCATTGTAGTTTATAGCACTCTTCTGCTCAAAATCTTTTGTTCTAGAATTCTATCCCTTAACCATTTCTTCCAACTCTTAACATTTCGTGATCTATGTCCTAACAGTTTTTGCTCTAGAGTTTATTGCATTTCTATTAATCTATGGTCTAAGTACTCCTTCAGCTCTGACATATGTAACATTCTTTGTTCTAAAGCTCTTTTAACTATGGTATTCTGTGCTTCTAATCATCCTTAGGTGGAATATAGTTGGATAGACTGTGCATTATCAAGAACCATGTGAATCTTCATTCCCTCAGAATGATGATTATAGCTTATGTTTTTGTTGGATTTTTTTTCTTCTGGGGAGCTTAAAACCCTTTATATGTACTGTGATACCCAGTTTGCAAATCCTCTGGGAATGAAGCTCATTTTGCTAAAATTGACCTATACACAAAGGAGGTTGGAGGAAGTTCCAGTGTCCCTATCACTGAGCCAGTAACAACAAAGGCTGAAGAAGAGGAGGTACTGGTACTCTTCTAGGAACAGCTTTCTCTATGGTGAGCAGGTACCTATACCCACTTGAGAGAGGGGAGTTCATTCCACAGGCTTTCCATTCCCTCTTGCTTGCTGAGTTTCTAAATGTCCTTTAACATCTAGCACAAATTCTACTTCTTTTATGAAGCTTTCCCAGATCTTCCTCTCTTCAAGTCAGAAAGGACTTTCATTTTCACATCTCACCTAACACATTCTATACATTGATGTTACACTTAATTAAAAAATTTTATGTTAATCATCATCTTTTTGTATCTTAACCTCCTACTAAAATATAAGTTCCATGAGAACTGGGGCCAAGTCTTAGCTAAACTTTGTAACACCAAGCACAATGTTTTGCAAATTATAGTCCTTGATAGATGTCTGTTAGGTGAATGAGTGAACAGTGAACTGAGAGTTAGGAGACCTGGGCCGAGCACTTAGTAACTGTCAGAGCTTAGCAAAATCACTTAACCTTTCTAAGTAACAGTTTCCTCTTCCATAAAACAGGGACTAGTACTATTTGCACTCTTTAGATGACAAAAATCTTTGATCTTCATGACAACCCTGTGAAATTGATCTTATAAGGATTATTTTCTCCATTTTACAGATAAAGAAACTTCAGGGAGTGGGAATGACTACTAAGTTTCAGAATTGGGATTTGAACCTAAATCTCGCTAACCTTCGATACACCACACCACCTTTTGTCAGTGCCCTTTGCTTTTATCATCAGGTTCTAAATCAAAGCATTTCAATACTGTGTGTGTTAACAGCCTTGGCTGAATTTGTGACTTCAGAGGGCAGGAAGTCAAGCAAGGTCCCCACTACAACATAAAGAGGAAGGCATTTTTTAATTAATGGGATTGATGGGGAAATGTCACATTTGGTTTTGCTCCTCTGTGCAGGAAATGCCAGTTGGGTAGCTAAAGTGTTTGTCCATGTGTGTGTGTTTTTTCATTGCTGAGAAGAACCCACAGCGGCTGGTGGGGGTGGGGTTTGCCTCTGGCAGAGGCCTTGGCATATGTTGTAACTAAAAAAGAGAGGGAATGTGTTCATGGACCTAGCTACATGAGAGCTGTTGGGTGTTCTTCAGTACCAGTTAGTATTTTTAATTGGGTAGGGTTTCTGGGGGACGTTTTTGACATCTGCTCATATCTTTGCCGAATTTTCTTCCTCAAAGTAAGAAACACAAGCTGTGTGGATAGAGTGATTTTTAAAAAATAATTGGAAGCAAAGATGTATCTTTCTAAGTCTTATAGGAGGACTACTTTTTAAGGAGGCCAAAACTAACAGGAAAATGATTAATCCAGTACCTGACGTTCAAAAGCAGATATTCTGGAGTCCTTTAGATCTCTGGCCTCCAAAATGGGGGCCAGGGGTTTCCTGGGGGCAGTGGCATCATCCTGGCTGACTGTGGACTAACTCCAAGTGACTGGCCGCTTGGAGGGTGGTGAGACAGGTTGTATCCCACCCTTACTGCAATGGTGCTAATATTAGGATTTATCTTTAACGTCTCCACACTTATATTTATCCCTCAACACTTACCCCTCTCCTCTCCTCTCCTCTCCTCTCTGATCTCCTTGTGTTGTACAAGCTTCTAGTCTTTCCCTTTCTAAACTGGTTGTGTTCACATGCTGTTGGAATTACCCCCAGGCTTTCCATTTGGAGGTAGTGACTAGTAAGAGACATACCTTCCCCCTTCTGATTTTGGGTGGAAAAGAATGGATCATACAGGATGAGAAGGCATGGATGAATTGTGATCTGGTTCTAGATATCATTACATTCTTTTCCTTCCCAAACATACCCATCTTCCAGAATTCCCTACTACTGTCAAGGGCACCGTCGTTCCAGCCATTCACATTCTAACAACCTTAACCTCTTTCCTTTACCCCATATTCACATACCTAATCAGTTGTCAAATCTTGGTTCTACCTCCACACCTCTCATATTCACCCCCCTTCTCTTTACTCACACAGTCACTAACCTCATTCAGACCTTCTTCACTTCTTGCTGGTACCATGTGGACAAAACTTACGCCCCCATCCTCTGCCTCCTGCATCTCTAGAATAGATCACCTCCAGGTTGCATCAGACTTCTCTCACTGGTTTGGGCTTTGCCCTTTGCAGCAATGACCTATGAATAAGAGCACTGAACCTGACTCTCCCCACTTCTTGTTTTTAAGTGGGACAAAAAGAGCCACACAGGATGAATAGACAGGGAGAGGTGGAATTGTTTACCTTATCGTCCCCTTATTGTTGAGGGCGGCACCTTCAATCTCGCCTTCCTCCCAGAACCCATTTTTGAACCTTGGTGTAACCCTAGTCTCTCACCCCTCTTGTCATGACAGAAATCATCTTATCATTTCTACCTCCAAAAACTCTCCTCTATCCCCTTCTCTCTATACACAGTGACCACTTGTGTTCAGAACATTATCATCTCTTACCAGAGTTCTTGCAACATGTTTCTAATTGGTCTCTCCACCTTCCTGCCATCTCACCATTTACTCAGTAAACTCCAGTGGTTCCCTGCTGACTTTAGGATTTAATGTTACTTCATCTTCATCTCATCTTTTAAATTTTTCTATTTAATGTTTTATAATATATAATTATTAATACAAGCATTTTATAGGGATAAATTATTTAGTAATTTGTAGGGATGGGGCTAAGAATAGACCTGTTATTTCACTGGTATAAGAACTCCCAGCTAAAGAATATCCCTGTACTAATGCAGGTTGGCATGTTCTCTGCAATTTATTCTCTTAGAGAATTGCCTAGAAAAGCAGGAAGTCAAGTGACTTGTCCAGAGACCCAGTCAATATGTATCTGAGGTGGGTCTTGCCCCAAAGTCTTTCTGGTTCTGAAACCAGCTCTCTATCCCCTGTGACACCCAGCTTCTTTATATAACTCATACACAAGTTAAATGTACATATATTAGTGGTACATGCTTGAACATTTTTAACTGATTGGGTTGCACAATCAAAAAAATTTGGAGTCAGCTGCTCTTAATGAGTAGATAGTGGCTGTACTAGAGACACCAAGTACTTCCTTCCCTTACTCCTCTTTTGAGTCTTTTTTGCTCATGTTCCTTAGTGTAATCAGTGACCAAAAAGTTTCTAAATGGCAACCATTATAGAATCATTCGATGATAGCTCTCCTGGCAACCTTGGAACATGGAATGTTAGAGCAAGATGGAATCTTAAAACATTAGAATTATAGAACATCGAACATTAACTATGAAAGGAAGATGAACCCGTAAAATAATGTGGAGCAATAAAGACTAATTCCTATCAGCTGCTAGGGAGTAAAAAGTACTAGGTGACGCATTTGGATATTTTGACAACCTTGCAAAAGAGGCAGCATGGTATAGGGTGAAAGGCCCTGGGTTTGGAAGCATAACACTTAGATTCAAGTCCTAGCTCTAATACTTATTTTATGTGTGACTAGGAAAGTCACCTTAATAAAATTATCCTCAATTACCCACCTGCAAAATGGAAATATTACTTCCATTCCCTAATTTACAGAAATTTTTCATGGAAAGCATTTTGTAAATCTTAAAGTATAGAAATGTGCTATTATTATCATGTTGCTGTAAAATACATGACATAGTTTATTGCCTCATATTATGTATATATTATCATAATATAAACCTATATCATGTACCATGTTACTATAGAAATCTGAGATATCATTATTATTCATGAATGCACTCCAAATTTCAACATATTCTTTCTTTTACATGTGATTATTTACAGAAAGTTAGGACTATGGCCCTGGAAGATGTTGTGATTCTGAATGTGGATACCAACACTCTGGAAACTCCTTTTGATGATCTTCAAAGCCTCCCAAATGATGTGGTGGGTAAATATGTCTCTTGGGCAAGCATTGGTGGCTCTATATTATTAAGGTTAATGTGCTTTGGATACCATGTAATGAGCAGTATTCTGGGGCTATCCTGATTCTGAATTAAATATTACTAAGGTTTATAGCAATTCTTTTTGTAGTGATAAAGAACTGAAAACTTAAGGGAATACCCATCAATTGGGGAATGGCTGAACAAAGGTATATGAATTCATGGAATACTATTGTGTATTAAGAAATAATGAAAGAAATGGTTTCCTAGAAACCTATGATGACTTGATATGTATAAACTGATATAAAGAAAACAACACATATAATATAACAGTAAAATTCTAAAGACAAATCACTTTGAATGACTTAAGTACCCTGATCAACATAGTGACCAACCATGATTCCAGAAGATCCAGGATGAAACATGCTGTTTGATGGATTCAGAGTACCAAAGGAGACTTATATTTTTTGGACATGGCTAATGAAGGAATTAGTTTTATTTGACAAAATATTTGTTGCAAGGGTATTGTTTTTCTTTTTCTTTTCTCAATTGAAGGAGAAAGTGGGAGAAAGAAAAAATAGATTTAGTTCATTAAAAAAAATAAAAAATTTAGTTTTAAAAGTAAATACTACTATGGGCTCATTCTGCACTAAACTGGAAATAATTGGACAGTTATTCATTCTAGGTGACTTTGAGAAACCAACTATTATAAAAAATATTTGTACCTACCATTTTCATATAAGTTCCACTGTAGAGTGTGGTGGCAACCCTGGGATCTAGATACTTGTTATATTTTTTATGAGCATCTGGAGTCTAGTCTGCCACCTTCACTGATGCCCTTCATTGTTGGTAGTGTCCTCAAATGAACTTCCCCCTCTTTGAAGTAAGAAGATAGAGGAAAAGAAGTTGTTTTTAACTTGAGCAAATTATGTGTCAAGGATAACAAATGGTCCCTTCTATCCATACTTTGTGTTCTACCATGTGGAAAATTGTGATATCTTTGAAAAGTAAGGCCTTTAGTCTTCATTAATTAAAAAAATAATTTCTGTTTATAAGTATAATGGCATGAGAAGGGACTTAGCAGAAAGAAAAGGGAAGAGATGAAGAAAAGAAGGAAATGTATCATTTAATTGTTATATGTGGTAACTAGCAGTTATGTCTAGTCTTGCCAATACCAGGTGTCCATGAGCCAGAGGCTGTTAACACTGAGGTTCTTGGGGAACTGTTGTTCAGTCATTTTAGTCATTTCTGACTCTTTCTAACCCCATTTTCTTAGCAAAGATATTGGAGTGGTTTGCCATTACCTTCTCCAGTTCATTTTATAGATGAGAAAACAGGCAAACAGGGTTAAGTGACTTGCCCAGAGTCACACAGCTGGTAAGTATCTGAGGCCAAATTTGAACTGAGGTCTTCCTGACTTTAGACCCAGTGCTCTATCCACTGTACCACCTAACTGCATCTTCCCTTGGGGAATTAGAAAGCACTTATTTCAGTTTCTATTCTGCTAGACCCTACTGAATGTCCTCCACCAGTCAGGATTAAAACTAAGCTACTTGTGTTTCATTGTGATGCTATTGCCTGCCTATTCTAGGTGGTATGGCTATAGCGGAAAGGGGATAATTCATTTTGAAAATGTTTAAATTAAGGTATTTGTGTAAATATTGGGGCATTGTGAATTGGAGGGTGTCAAAATGGCAAAGTGAGAAGTTGGCAACTTCACTTCAGCTCCTACAAAAGCTCTTCTACAACAACATAAAAAGTGCACCAAACTGAATTCTGAGCAACAAAGCCAAGAAAAAGTCAAAATGAGATGTCTTTCTA
Organism: Vombatus ursinus; assembly: GCF_900497805.2. Taxonomy (NCBI): domain Eukaryota; kingdom Metazoa; phylum Chordata; class Mammalia; order Diprotodontia; family Vombatidae; genus Vombatus; species Vombatus ursinus. The sequence continues at coordinate 12,808,419 of NW_020954564.1, read as the reverse complement.
GCCCAGAGCAGCTTAGGAAGATAGAAAAGTTTGCAGGCACTTGTGTGGGAGCTGGTCAGGAGTGGACAGCAACAACAGAAGCGGCAAAACTTGGCTGTGGTTGACAACAGCAGTGGGGAGCAGCCCAGCGCCCAGGGATGGTAGGGAGACTGAATATCTGGGTAGAAAGATATCCCAAGGGACCCCTATACTAACAACTAGGAGCAGGAACAGGGACTATCTGGCAGCTGTGATACCCCTACCCCAGTTCTGAGTCACAGTACCAGGGCAGAGAGGAATAGTCACGGTCACAAGGGAACAAGAGCCCTGTCTTCAGCTTTGGGAGCTCTCACCCCAGTGACATAAGGGGGTCAGACAGCCGGTCAGAAAGAGGATAAAGGGAACCCTTTGCTGGCACTGCGTATAGTACCTGGTGCTATTTGGCAATTCTGTTGCCCATATGCAGTTCTAAGTCTCAGTTCTAGGATGGAGAGGAGTGTTTGTGGTCAGTTACAAGGGAGTAGGGGCCCTGGTTGGGATTCCAGGGCAGAGAGGAGCACTAGGGCTTATAGCTGTAGGAGAGCAGGGGCCCTTCATGGGTAAAGACCAGAGCTCAGACCAGGAGAGCAGTGACCATACCTCTGTCCTAATCACACCACCTTGGAAGCACCAAAAATTTTCAGATGCCCAGAACTAACCCTGAAAGCAGCAGCATGAAAAAAACCTCAAGGTTGGAACAGTGCCTCTCCACCCCAGGTAAACAGGCCCCACTTTAACAGAGAGATCAAAGTTAAGAAATAGGCCGGAAAAATGAGCAACAACAAAAAAAAAGAACCTGATCATAAAAAGCTACTATAGTGGCAGAGACAACCAAAACACAAACTAGAAGAAGACAACAATGTAAAAACAGCTATAAGCAAAGTGTCAAAGGAAAAAACTGCAGATTAGACAGAAGCCCAGCAAGAATTCCTGGAAGAGTTAAAGAAAGAGGTAAGAGTGATAGAGGAAAATTTGGGAAAAAAAATTAAAGTGATGCAAGAAAATTATGAACAGACAATTAGCAACTTGGTAAAAAGAGGCACAAAAAACATTGGAGAAAATGACACCTTAAAAATCAGAATTGGCTAAATGGTAAAAGTTGCACAAAAATTCATTGAAGAAAATGACATTTTAAAAAATAGAATAAGCCAAATGGTAAAAATGCAAAAAAAATTCACTGAAGAAAGGAACTCCTTAAAAAGCAGAATTGGCCAAATGGTTTAAAAAGAGGTACAAATACTCACTGAAGAAAATAACTCCTTAAAAATTAGAATTGGACAAGTGGAAACTAATGACTCCATGAGAAATCAAGAAACATTAAAGCAACAACAGAAGAAGAAAAAGATAAAGAAAAAGAAGAAGAAAACGATGATGACGATAACATCTCCTCTGAAAAATAACTGTCTTGGAAAATAGATTGAACAAAGATAATTTAAGAACTATTGGACTGCCTAAAAGCCATGATCAAAAAAGAGCCTAAACATCATATTTCAAGAAATTATAAAAGAAAACTTCCCTAATATCTTAGGTCCACAGGATAAAATAGACATTGAAGGAATCCATTGATCCCTTCCTAAAAAAGATCCCAAAATGAAAACTCCCAGAAATATTATAGCCAAATTCCAGAACTGCCAGACTGAGTGGAGCCACAGTCAGGATCACACAAGATTTAGCAGCTTCCATGGTAAAGGAGTGGAGGGTTTGGGATATGATATTCTGGAAGGCAAAGGAGTTAGGCTTACACCCAAAAACAACCTACCCAGCAAAATTGAGTATAGTCTTTCAGGGGGAAAATGAACATTTAATGAAATGGAGGACTTTCAAGCATTCCTGGTGAAAAGACCAGAGCTGAATAGAAAATTTGGCATTCAAACACAAGACTCAAGAGAAGCATAAAAAGGTAATTATGAAGGAGTAATCTAAAAGACTCAATAAAATTAAACTGTTTATAATTCTATATGGGAAGATGATACACATAACTCCTGAGAACTTTATCATTATAAGGGAAGTTATAAGGAATCTACATAGACAGAGAGCATGAGTGTGAGTCGATTACATTGGGATGGTTCCCCCCCCCCATAAAAAAAGAAGTGAAAGAGGGATACACTGAGAGAAAAGGGAAGGAAGAAGAAATTATCTCACATAAAAGAGGCATTCAAGGAAAAGGTTTTACAGTGGAAGGGAAAGTGGGGGGTAGTAGTGAACAATGTTTGAACCTCATTCTCATTGGAATTGGTTCAAAGAGAGGAGAATATGTATGTCTGTATATGAAGATATATGTGTATATATACATATGTGTATATAATACATATACATACATACATACACACTTATCTTACTTAATAGGGAAGTAGGAGGGAATGGGGATAAGAGAAAAGATGAAGGGAGAGGGAGCAGAAAGTGATAAAAAGAAGGGTGTATTAAGGGAAGCAGTGATCAGAAGCAAAACAGACTTTTGAGGAGGGCCAGGGTAAAAAGAGAAAGAAGGATAAACAGAAGAAAATAGGATGGAGGGAAATACACGGTAGTCATAACTGTAAATGTGACTGGAATGAACTCACCCATAAAATAGAAGTCAATAGCAGAATGGATTAGAAACTAGAATCCAACAATATGTTGTTTACAAGAGACACGCTTGAAACAAAAAGACAGGCACACAGAGTTAAAATAAGGGGCTGGAACATAATCTATCATGTCTCAGCTGAAGCAAAAAAGGCAGGGGTAGCAATCATGATCTCATAAAAAGCAAAAGCAAAAAGAGATCTAATTAGAGAGATAATTAGGGAAACCACATTTTGCTAATTGGTACCGGAAATGGTGAAGTATTATCAAAAAATTTTACAGCAGATTTCTCTGATAAAGGCCTCATTTCTCAAATATATAGGGAACTCAGTCAAATTTATAAAAATAATCACCATTCTCTAGTTGACCACCTCACACCAATCAGAAGTGACGGGAAGGGATGTGGGGAAAGAGATACAATAATAAACTATTGGTGGAGTTATGAACTGTTCCAGTCATTCTGGAGAACAATTTGGAACTGTGCCCAAAAGGCTATAAAACTGTGTATACCTGGGGCAGCTAGGTGGCACAGTGGATAGAGCTCTGGCCTTGGAGTCAGGAGGACCTGAATTCAAATCCGACCTCAGACATTTGACACTTACTAGCTGTGTGACCCTGGGCAAGTCACTTAACCCCAATTGCCTCACCAAAAAGCAAAAACAAAACAAAACAAAAAACTGTGCATACTCTTTGACCAGCAATACCAATACTAGTTCTGTATCCCAAAGAGAGCAAAGAAAAAAGAAAAGGATCTATTTGTACAAAAACATTTATAGCAACTCTTTTTGTGGTGGCAAAGAATAAGAAATTGAGAAGATGCCCATCAATTGGGCAACGGCTGAACAAGTCGTGATATATGATTGTGATGAAATACTGTTGTGCCATAAGATATGATGAGGGAAATGGTTTCAGAAAAAAACCTGGGAAGATTTATACGAACTAATGCAAAGGGAAGTTAGCAGAACCAGAACATTGTACACAGTAACAACTATTGCAATGATGATCAATTTTAGCTTCTCTGATCAATGTAATGATCAAAAACAGTTCTGAAAAGACTGATGAGGAAAAATGCTATCCACCCCCAGAGAAATAACCGATAAATTCTGAGTACCAATTGAAGTATAATTATCTCACTTTCTTTTTCTTGCTTTTCTTTTTTTTTTTTGTAAAATGGTGAACATTTTTTTGTCTGATTTCACATGTATAATTGATATATTGCTTGCCTTCTCAGTAGGTGGGGAAAGACCTGAAGGGAAGGAGGAAATTAAAAACTCAATTTTTTTTTTAATGTTAAAAAACATTAGTGGCAGGTAGGTGGTGAAGTGGATAGAGCACCAGCCCAGGAGACAGGAGGACCTGAGTTCAAATCCGGCCTCAGACACATAACACTCACTAGCTGTGTGACTCTGGGTAACTCACTTAAACCCCAATAGCCTCACCCCCAAAAAATGTTAAAAATAAATATATAGCAATTAAAAAAAAGAAATTATAAGGAGGTAAAATTTTAGCATAATACAGTTAGAGCTATACATCAATATAATGTTAAAGAGTTTCCTGTCATCAGAAAAATAACAAAGATTAAATGACTATGTGTCAGAGAACAATCTACTTAGTTGTAGGGAATTCAAGCTAGATTTTAGCTCACAGCTAGAAATTCAGCTAGATAACTTCTGAGATAACAAAAGGACAGAATCTAATTATTGGAATGGATCTCAGAAATCTTCTAATCCAATCTTTACCGGAGCAATAGTTCTCGTCTTCGGCAAACCTAACTAATGGTCATCTAGCCTTTAAATACCCCTAGTGACTGGAAGCTCACCAAAAAAAAAAAAACCCACCATTATTTGGATAATGTTAATATTATGTAATTATTAGGAAGTTTTCCTTATGCCCAACATAAATCCGCTTCTTGGTAACTTTTGCTCATCACTCTTAGATAACCTCCTTGGGGACATGCACAATAAGTTTAATCCATTTTCCACATGAAAGCCCTTCATGTACTTGAAAACAGCTGACCTTCTGTAAGTACTTTCTTCTTCAGGAAAAGATCCTGTTGCTTCATGTAGCATATTCTTCATTACTCTCATCCTCCTTGCTGCTTTTTACTGGGCTTACCTCTTTATATTCTAAAATGCATCTGAAATTGAGGTATTCTGACCAGGACAGAGGCTATTCAATCTATTATATTCCTTATTCTGGACAATATGTCTACCTTAATGCATCATAGAATATTATTAATATTTTTGGTTGCCAAGTTACATTATTGACTTATTGAGCATGCAGCCTACTAAAACCTGCAGATCTTTTTCATAGAAGTTATTGTCTAGATAAGTCTCTAACCCTATATTCGTGAAGTTTTTTTTTTAACTCAAGGAGACAACTTTACACGTGTTCTTATTAAGTTTCATCTTGAATTTCACTCCATCCAGAGTTCTACCCTATCAAAAACTTTTTGTCTCCTGACTGTTATCAAGCATGTTAACTATCCACCTAAGCTTCATGTCATCTTCGAGTTTGACAAACATGACATCTATGTCTTTGTTGGATTCATTGATTTTTTTTTAAATTTTCAACAGCATGGAGCCAAGGATGGGTTTTTTGAGGTGCTTCACTAAAGAACCCCTTATCAGTTGACATTCAGATGCTAAAGCCTGATCCTTGGGTTAGTCATTCAACTATTTCTACAGTAAATTCATCTAACTTTATTATCATCCAAACAAGAAATGTCTTGCATGGCTTGCAACACTCTTCAGTACAGCCCCAAGCACATGAAAATGTAATTGGACAATATTTAATAAAATAAATAAAAACACAATAGAACATGGATAATTAATATGTTGCTATGTTGTTTTCTAAGTCAATATATGGCCCTTGGGGATCTTTTAGTTATTTGTATTTCTATTTGAGTTTGACACTGCTGGTCTAGACTAGTCACTAGAGACATTCAACTTTTTTTTCTGGGTAATTAATAATTTATTAATTGGGCTAGCCAGAAATGAATGAATTGATGGTCAGTGGTTTCTCTTGGTAGTCAAAGACCCCCAATAGAGACCCTGAAAGCCTTAAATATTTTTTTGAAAGAGAATGCCCCTGACAAATGAAAATCAGCCCTGATTGATGGACATTTAATAGGGAGATAGGCTAGAAGTCCTCAGCTCATCCTGCTGAGAATTTGACTTGATCGTGAGACTCAGCCACCTTCAGAAATCTGGACAAGTGAATCCATCTCCATCTAGACCACTCTGGTTGGTTTTCTCCTTCATGAGCTGGGTCATCCTAAACTGTAATGTAAGGGTACAAGGACAGGGGCTCCTTTCCCCAGGGTAAGGACTCGCTCAGATTGGATTCTGTTTATTCTCTAGTCAAAACAGAAGTTGGATCTCCTGCTTGGGTGGAGTCCTGCCCAAGATTGAAGATCATCAATCTCCTCAATCAGTCATGTCCTTTAGAGACTGACTTTAACAAGAGCGGGGCCTTAATGAGGAAATTGGAGGAAAAGCCTGGATCCCAATTTAATAATTGATTATTAATATAATGGTATAATAATTTCTCTCAGTATCCCCAGAAACTCTATCCTGGGCCCTCTTCTACATCTACCCTATCTCACTGGATGAGTTCATCAATTCTCATGGGTTCAAAGTCATCACCATGTAACCTTTTCTGTTTAATCAGTTTTATTTCCTCAGGTAACAGTAGATACTAGACAGGAGCCTAATTTTTGGTTCTGACTCCACTCTTTCTATCTTTTTTTTTTTCACCTAATAGTATTTTTTTTTCAAATTACATTTAAAGGTTGTTTTCAACATTTACTTTTATAAGATTTTGAGTTTCATTTTCTTTTTCTCCCTGCCCTCCTCCTTCTCCAAGACAGCAATAAATCTGTTATAGGTTATACATGTACAATCATATTAAACACATTTCCACATTAGAGACTGTACTTTCTTGTCTAGTCTCCTCATTTTACATATGAATAAACTGAGGCCCAGGGAGATTGTGACTTTTTAAAAGTCACACAGGTAGCAAGCATCAAAAGTGGGACACAAAACCAGGTGCTCTGACTCCAGAGTCAGTATTCTTTCCTTTAACCTCTTTGCCTCTCTATAAGGTGAAGTGATATCCAAGGTTATATAGCAAAATCTACCTAAAGAGGGAAGAGGCTGCCTTGCAAGGTTGCTACCTTCTTGTCACTAGAGACATTCAAGCAGAAATTGGGTGACCATTGGTTAGCACAGTGCTTTGCACATAGTATAATGATTAATAAATGCTTTTTTCATCTAGAGATGTGGATTCTTGTTCAGGTGGAGAATGGAATAGGTGATCTCTTAGTACACAGACAGTTATGTGATCCCACCTCATCATTTGATGATAGTATTCTTTGTATCTCTTTGGGCCTTGAACCATTGTTGTCTATTGTGTTCCTTTGAGGGAATGATCACGAGCAGCTTGATGATGCTTTGGAAAAAATGTTGAAATATCTTTATTTTCTGCCGGGTGAGATAAACTGGAGAATCTCCAGAGGAGAGCTGCCAGGCTTGTGAAGGGCTTTGAGTTCATTCCATGTAACATTATAACTTTCTTTTGTTATTTGAATGGTTATCTTGGGGAAGAGAAATGAGGTGCAGTGGGCAGGTGTTGCAGAGGGGCAATTCTTAGGATTGACATGAAGTACAACTTCCTAACGCTTAAAGTTATCCAGAAGTAGGTTGAAGTGCATCAGGAGATAGGGTGTTCCTCCTCACTTAACCAAAAGATAGGTAACTTTATGTCAGCTGGGTTGTAGAGGGTCCCTTTTTCAGGTGCAGGTTGGACTACATGGACTCGGAGATCCCTTTAAATTCTGCTATTTCAAGAAACCACAATGCCTGCAAAATCTTAAGCACTTAATAAATGTTCATTCTATCTGTCTGTCTATATCTGTACCTATAAATTTCTGCTGTATGGGCTTTTGAAGCACATTCAAAATGAGGTTTGTACTCAAATTGTTTGTGATGAGAGGAAGACAAGCAACATTAGACAGTGGTCAACGATTCTGAGAGAAGATACCTCTACAAGTGTCTGTTCTACTCTAGAAGAACGGAGACTCAGGATTTAAAGTTGAAAGGAAAACTAGAGATTATTTGATCAAGCTCCTTATTTTTCGATGAGGCTCAGGGTGGTGAAAATGATTTTCTCAAGGGTAATAAGTAACAGAATGAAGACTAAGACCCAGGTCTTCTGATTTTAAATCCATAAGAGCTTCGCTCTGCCACTCTGAGTTTGGGAAAGAGTGGAAAAGATCAAAAAGATCAGAGTTGTCTGTTTTTGAGTGGAGATAGCTGGCATTCTCAGCACATCATGGAGATAGACATCCTCCCAGAAGGGATCAAGAGTGAGGGATGGAGAGCAAGGATGAATGGGTAGAAGTTACAAGGAGGCCAAAATCAGTTAACTATAAGGAAGTACTTAACAATTCATAAAGTTGAAAGCTATAAGGGACTTTAGAAATCATGTAGTTGAACCCATTCATTTTTCAAAACAGGAAACTAAGGCCTAAAGAGGTCAGGTAACATGCTCAAAATATTCCATGGTGGCAATGATGAAGGAGGTAATGGTGGTGGTAGTGGTGGTAGTGGTGATAGTGGCAATGGTGATAGTCATAGTCTTGGTATTCATAGATTTGGTACTTATGGTAGTAGTAGTCATAAACAGACACCTGAGATTCAAATGTAAGTCCTCAGATTCTAATGTCAGAGCTCTTTCCAATACACTAAACTTTGTAATAATTAAATCTGTCACATATGAAGTGGACTGTGGGAACTTAGAAGATTCTCATCATTGGAAGTCTTCAGGAATAAGCTGGATGGCCACTTGAGAAATATAATAAGACCTAAAAAAGTCAACTAGAAACCTTGTAAAAGATGAGTGTGGAGAAATGCTCAATCAACCTGTCTCTATATCTGTCCATGGAAAAGGGCACCTTACTTATCACATATCTCATTTTGTTATGCTACCACAACTTAAGAAATTTGTTTGTTAGAGCAGGGGTTCTTAACCTGAGGTCTATGAACTTTTTTTTAGGGATCTGTGACACAGAAAGGTTAAGAACCCCTGCTTTAGAATCTCCAATATCTGCCCTTACCTATGCACCTTAAATACAACTGCTAAAAAGTTCTTTCTAATTGAGAAATCTGACCGTGAATGACTGAAAGGACTGAATTAAAAAGCATTTACTAAAAGAATTGGTGGCAAATCTGCCCACAGCCCAGCTGTCCTGGATGGGTACTCAACAGCCTGGGAAGAGGCAAGGGTGCTATCACTGGGGTGCCACTTGGCCATCCAAAATAAGTGTTTAGTGACATGGCAGGGAGGAGGGATGGCAAGAAAAGGAAGATGTGCCTATTCCCACTATTCCTTCCTGAATGCGTTTTGAGTAGTCCGGGACAAGAGAAGACCATGTCAGTCTTCTGCCTAAAAACCTTTAGTGGCTCCCTATTGCTTCTAGGATAAAATACAAACTCCCCAAGGTGGCATTTAAGACTCTCCATAATCTATTTCTAGCAGACCTTTATAGCCTTCTTTTACTCTGTGCCCCTTGATGCATTTTGTATTCTAGTCAATTTTGCATTCTCGTCAACGTGAATGGCCTTGGTGAGTCACTTAACTTCTCTGAGCCTTGGTTCCTCATCTGCAAAATTAACAAATTAGACTCAATGGCCTTTTAGGTCCCTTCCAGCTCTCGACCTAGGATCCTACTAGCTATTTTCCAATATTGTCCCATCTTCTTCCATTTCTGTGCATTTGCTTAGGCTATCCCCTTTGCTAAAAGAGTCGCCTCACATCCTAAAATCATTCTTCCAGATTAATCTCTGGTGTTATCTCATCCATGAAGCCCTTCATTTCCCCAGTATTTCCTTCCCCAAATTTTCCTAGAATCTTTTGCCTATACCTCCGTTTTGCCCTTATTACATCATATCTTGAATCATTTGTTTGTGTATATGTAGATAGATATAGATATGTACATATCTAGATAAATATACACACAGAGTGATTTATCTATATTATTTTCCTACTAGATCAAAAGCCTCTTAAGAGGAAGACATTGTTTTCCATTTTTTGTATCCCCAGAACTGAGGACATATTAAGTCCATTTGTTGAAGTGAATTGAATCTACTTTCTTAAAAAATATTGGAATTGCTGGCTTCATGTTCCAGTTCTGCCACTCCCTCACTATGTGACCTTGGATAAGTGATTTGACTAGGTAATATGACATATTACCTAGAGGAAAGAGCTATGGTTTTAGAGTCAAGAGACTTGAGTTCTGTTTCCAACCCTGGTTTTTATTAGCTGCCTGGCTTTCCACAAATCACTTGTCCTTTCTGGGCCTAAGTGTCCATCTCATTGAATTGGGCAAGGTTATCTCCATGGTTCCCTTTAGCTTTAACATTCTGTAATTTCCTAATTCACTGATGCTGAGTGACTGATATACTGAGCTTCTGTTTCCTCCTCTCTAAAACAGGAGGAAATGTCTATACTGCCTACCTAAGGAGGAATTGGGGAAAGAACTTTGTAAACAGTAATGAGCTATGGAGATGTGAGCAGTCAGGAATAGTAGTGGTGTTAATAACAATAATGCCCTTCCTTAGGAAAAATAAATAATCCATCATCTTTTTATCTCCCTCAGTGCCAGACAGAATGTTCTTCTTTGGTCACACTTAATAAATGTTTGAATGGAATTGAAGTGAATTGCGAAATGAACTTTGAGTGGGTCACCCTTGCCTTCCTGGGGAATTTGCCTGTCTCTTGATTTCCAGCCAGCAACACCAAAAGACTCTAACTTGTTGATTCCACTGTTAGGGTAAGGCACATCCCAATGAAGTGAATCTGGGGTCTTGGCTGTGTGCGTGGTTTGTCAACAATTGAGTATTTTATTAGACTTTATGAGACTTCATTAAAGAAGTCCAAGCAGGAGTACTGTAGAACATCAGAGGGTCCCTCACCAATAAACTCCCAAACTTCAAGCTTTGGAATGCCATAAATGTTTAAGACACTTCCTTCCTTTTCATTATTGACTTTTCCTTCACTTTTATACCAGCAAAGAGCTGTTTTTTATTGGTTAAAATTTCTTGATTCAATTTCTGCAGGTCTGTTTAAAAGCTCCATATTATCTGGGAGGATGTTTGGCGCATAGCAGAGGAAGTCCTGCCAGTGAATTCAATTAGCTGGCATAGCTTGCAGATATTGTACACGGTTTTCTGCGTTCTCCTTTTTTTTCACAACTACTACATAAACACAGCTGGGTTTAATATTTGTCGTAACAAAGATTTAACTGGGATCGTTTTTCTTGGGGTAATTAATGGTTGGAGCTGCTGCTGTGATGGTACTCTCCCATTTGCAATCCTCCTTATTTCTTTTCCTTTGGTTATCCAGATAATGAAGGGTGCTCCTCTGGGTCTTTCCCTTTCCTTGAAACTGCTTAATACTTGGCTGTTACCACCTGAGAGCAGATGCATTTCATTGCAAGAATTGAATTTCTGTCAGTTCTCTCATGCATCATGTGTTGGGAACTGTAAGTGGATCAAGTTGTGTTGATCACAGTAGGGACACTGTGAAGCAGATCTATTATACATATTTCCCACTCCCTACTCCCACCCTCCCAGGAACAGAGATGCCCCTCCCTCCCTTGTGCTTGTTCTTTGTGGCTATGTTTATGTGATACATCATGGGTCTAGCTTAGCAACTCTACTGCCAGTAGATATCTTTCTTCTTCAAACTAGAATTAGTGTTGAGACAAATTCCACTTTTATCTGGGGAATCGCTGAATATTTTATTAATTCCTGAATACACACCACTTTTCAATGGCTAAAATAAATCCATTGAAGCCTGGCCATAATGAATGACATTTATATTATTGATGCACTAGAAAATGCTAATTGGACAACCATTTTTCCTTCTGACCTTTCTTTCTGTATAAAAATAGTCACTTGTCTACACAAGTCAAGGCAGAGTTTTTGGCTTCTAAATCTGACTTAGACTTATGGAAGAAAGTCAATGATGGAAGTGATGTAAAAACTT
>NW_020954564.1:12792452-12796778 GCF_900497805.2 Vombatus ursinus | reverse complement strand
ATCTGTTAACATTTTATGTTAAAGCTGGAAATTATCTCAGAGCATAGAAAATTAAAGTAAGTAAATAAATAAAGTGTTACAACTAGAAGGAACCTTAAAATATAAAGTGTTAGGCCTAAAATAAAAGGACTTTAGACCTTAGTCTTAGCTCTTTGTTTTAGAAATGAGAAAACCAGGTCCTGGGGTAATAACATGACTGATCCAAGGACATGAAATAAGTCACTGGCAAAGCCAGAACTTGATCTTAGGTCCCTGACTGACTCTTAGTCCTGTGTTCTTTCTGAAATGCCATGGTATCTTGTCTTATCACATTTATGGTTCCTGGTTTAAAAATTTATGGGCTTGAGATTTTTTGTTTGTTTCTTTGAAAAAACAGTAAAAGACATATCACACTGATCATGTAATTATTTTTTAAGTTTTTGTTTTGTTCATTTGTTTTTTTTCCTTTAAATTCTGAGAATTGCTGCTGCTAGTCAGTTGGAACACTAATGGATAAACATTTAAAGTACAAATGGCTTAATTTGGTTTATACAGGTTTAAAATATTGGAATCTTAGTGATGCTTCTGTTACTGTGCTGTGGTCCTGAGGTCAAAAAAACTGTGTTTTGATGGACTTTTTGTAGATATCATTTGATAAGTAGCCAGAGCTTCTGGGGACATGTCATATATATCAATGAATCAGTTATTGATCTGTTGTGTTATATGTCATAGGATAAAAGACTGTGAGAGCTGGGAAAGACTTTAGAACATTGGAGTTAAAAGAAACCTTAGAGAACCATCTAATCCAAAGTCCTCGTTTGACAGATGTGAATGTATAAATTATTTTTGTATATGAAGAAAGCCATTTATCTTTTGATTCATATTTTTGGTCATGATTAGCTTATTTTGAAATAATTTTCATTCCCTAGTTAATTAGGATTTTTTTTTGGTTGTCCATTTTGGTGTTGGAAGCTTACTTGAAGGAAGTGGTGATTTTTTTTTTAAGATATAAATTCTATTTTTCAGACGTTTCTATTTTTTCAAAGGTAGATTCCATTTTTATTTTTTCCTGTTGTGTTTGCAAGAGGATACTTCTTGGTTTATTCATGTTGACAACTGAAAAGGCTTGGACCTAATTAAAAGAATTTCCACTAGCACCTTTACTGAACCATTTCATTATGCTGCATTGCACAGATTGCATTTTGAAACATGGTGATAGTTTAAATCTGACCTTTTAAACCTGAACTGCCAGAAATATGGTTGGGGGTGGTGGTGCTTCTTTTAAAATATTCCCAGAATATATACATACATATATATACATATACACACACACATACATGTATATATATATATATATATATATACACATATATGCAGGCACATATTTGATTAGAAATAATGTTCATATTGAATGGCTACCTAGTGATATAAATATACATTTACTTTAAGCTTAAACTTCCCTGGTTCATTTAGCTTAGGTAGGGATATCTTTTATCTGCATTAAATTGTGTGTGTTACAGCTAAATTGTTTTTAGGGAAAATAAAGTAAATTTAACCTCTCTAAAATAAAGCTGGAAGGAAATTTAGAACATAGAATTTTGGAACATGAAACTTAACATGTTAGATCTCACAATTCTGCATGAACACCTCCATAAATAAGGAACTTCCTCTTTCCTGAGGCAAACAGTTCCTGTTTTAGATAACTATGAGAACTAGAAAGGACGGTAAGGAGACAGAAGGCTTTGAATATAGACACCTTTTTCTAGGTGTCTAGACCTTTGTTTTACAACATTCAATTAATTTCAACTTCAGTCATCCGTTCTCTTTAATCTTCATTTTCTCCTTATTTACTAGTTCCTTACGACCTTCCAACATATGCATCTCTTCTCCATCCTTCAAAAAAAAAACCTTCACTAGACCTTGCGTTCCTCTTCAGCTATCTTTCTACTTGTTCCTTTCTTAGCTAAACTTTTTTAAAAAGGTATCTACACTCAATGTCTCCTCTCTGCTATACTTCCTCTCCTTTCCTACTCTCCTCTCCAATCCTTTGCATTCTGGCTTCCAACCCGATCATTTGACAGCAACTGTTCGCTTCAGAATCACCAATGACCTCTTAATGGCCAAATCCAATGGTCTTTTTTCAGTTCTCTTATCTATCTGTTTACTTCATTTGACTCAGTTGACCACTCCCTCTTCCTGGATACTCTTCTTTCTGGGCTTCCATGACTATTGTCTCCTGGTTTTCCTACCTGTTCTTCATTCTTCTTTCCTGGTTCATCACCTATAACTGTGGGTGTTACCCAAGGCTCTGTCTTAGGTCCTTACTCTCTTCCTTCTTTATTCTCACATGACTTCATCTGCTCCCATGAGATCATCGTCTTCATCCTGATGATTCACAAATGTATATAAATTCAGCCCCAGTCTGTTCCCTGGGCTTCAGTACTGCATCACTGATTGCCTCTTGTACATCAAAAGCTCAGTATGTCCAAAATAGGACTCAGTACCTTCCTCCTTCACATTCACCACTTTTCCAGACTTTCCTATTTCTGTAGAAGACATCACTATCTTTCTAGTCCCTCAGATTTGTAACTCTGTTATCCTCAAATTTACACCATGAGTTGCCAAATCTTGCTACTTCTACTGCCCCAACATCTCTTGCATCTAACTCCTTTTTACTCACACAACTACCATCTTAGTTCAGGCCCACATCACCTTTCCTTCACATTTTTGCGTTGGCCTCCTACTCCCACTCTTAGTGGTCTCCCTTCTTCAAGGGTCTCCCCACTCTAGAATGTACTCTATGCTGTTGCCAAAGTGATTTTCCTTAAGCACAGATCTGACTGTTGCTCCCCTCAACAAACTCCCAGTAGTTACCAATTGCTTTTAGGATAAAATATAAACTCCTCTGTTTAGCTTTTAAAGCCCTTCACAGCTTTGCCCCCAGCCTATTCTAGCCTCTTTAGACATTACTCTTCCTTCTGTATTCTGCAATGTAGCCAAATCAGTCTTTTCTCTGTTCATCACTCAAACAGTCCATCTCACATCTCCATGCCTTTACACCCCTGTACCACATGCCTAGAAGGCACTCCCTCCTCACCTCTGCCCCATGGAGTCCCTGTCTTTTTTCATCTCAAGGACTACATTCTACCTAAAGCTTTTCCTGAGCTCTTTAACTGCTAGTACCCTCCCTCTCAAAGTACTTTATATTTATTCTCTTTATATTTATTCTACATATACAGACAGCTCTACTATTATGTGACATATATGTTCCTCAAAATCACCATGCTATGCAAAATCATTCACAAAATAAAAACCAGAGGGTTTATGGAGAAAAAATGAGGTTAGGGCACAATACTCAAAAACTTCATCACTAACATTAAAAAGAGATGGGAACCTAATAAAAATGGTAGCATAGTTTTATAAATGTTAAATGGTTAAGAAATACATAAATACAGAAACAAATAATGATGATGTCCACAGCCTCAGGCTACTGCTTGGCCTGAGTGGGTGAAGTCCAGTTATGGGCATGATGACTGCAATTCTCTGGCAGGACCTTGGCCATGATGGAAGGTAGTGGAGGTGGGGAGAGGTGGACTAGCCCTCCTCTACCCATAGCTCCTGTTGCATCAGAAGATATACAATAAATATAGCACTTTACCTTGAAAAAATCAGAATTTTGCTTGGGGAAATGAGCATTAGAATGGTTACAGCCTGTGAGTTATTGTGAAGTGGTACAGTTTTGCATGTTCTCTCACTGTTTCTTGCAGGCAAAAATATCAAATAAGCAAATAAAACATTCGTGTTATACTTAAATCCTTTCCCTAATATTTCAATCACACTGGAACAAATTTGCATTTTCAAAATAAGCATTATTGCAGAACTGACTGTACTTATATGTGTACTTAATCTCTGTGGGTCTTAAAGATTAATGTTACCATCTTTAAAATGAAGGAGCCAGGGGCATCTAGGTGGCACAGTGGATAGAGCACTGGCCCTGAAGTCAGGAGGACCTGAGCTCAAATCTGGCCTCAGACCAAACACTTGACACTAGCTGTGTGACCTTGGGCAAGTCACTTAACCCCAATTGCCTTAAAAAAAAAAAGAATAAAATAAAATGAAGGAGCCAGACTAGATGAGTTCCGGAGTCCCTTGCAGCTCTAAATTCTATAATCTTAATATAGTATTTAGTTAGCTGAATTGGCCTTGGACTGAGCCCAAGTAAATCACAGTTGACAATGAAATATAGAACCAAGTGGCTATTGTGCAGGGTTTTTTGGGGGGGTTGGGTTTTTCGTTGTTGTTGTTGTTGTTGTTGTTGTTGTTGTTGTTGTTGTTGTTGTTGTTGTT
>NW_020954564.1:12707872-12792442 GCF_900497805.2 Vombatus ursinus | reverse complement strand
TTGTTGTTGTTGTTGTTGTTGTTGTTGTTGTTGTTGTTGTTGTTGTTTGAGAAATAGAAGGGTTTATAATAGCAATTCAGGATCCAGTCATTACCTCCAGAGAACACAATCTAGTGAGGGAAGTAGACATATAAGCAAAGAAGTATAATATGAACTAAAATATAAGTGGGTAAGAGAAATACAAAGGAATGTTATCCTAGATGCCCTTCTTAAAGATAGGGACTGAATCTTCTTAGATTTCCTCTATCATCTAACACTGTGTATGTACACAGTAGGAACTTAATAAATGATCACCAGATGAATGACCAGTATCCCTCTGAACACCAATCCCAGAAAATCAATCCCAACCAAGTCCGCAGTTACTAGATATGCCTTTTAGATAATAAGAATTATAATGATGGTAGTGATACCTAACATTCAAGGCCTTGGATTCAGATCTCCTGACTTGTGAGCCATTGTTAACACCCAGCCTGTCATATCTGTGCACTTACTGCCATTCAAATGTTTAACTAGACCTCCCCTAAGCTCCCCTTCTGTAACATCTATTTAAAAGAGGGAGCACCTTATAAACTAGTATTTCCAACCCCCCAAAATTGCTGCCGACAGGCCCGTTTGTTAATGATTGGACTAGAGCCCTTGGGAGCTCAGCAAAGCAAGTTAAACATTAATATGGGAAAGGTTTATTTTAAAATTTTGATTCCCTCACTCTTTTGAAGAAAATGCTGTCACTAACAATAGTATGCAGATGTCATCTCACTTCAGAAATTTCAGAGTTATAGTGGCTAAAAGGAAAAGACAGAAAAAAAAAACCTTATTCGTGTGTGTTAGGGGGTGGGAGGCATGAGATAGGAACATAAGTTAAAGGGTAATAATTATCATAATTATCAAAATACACATAATTTCTGGCCTAGATGGACCTGAGAGGCTGAGTCTCCTGAAGAATACAAGATGAAACTGGAAAGAATAGTTGGCATGTCAGATGATGGAATCAGGGTCCAAAAAGATTTTGACAAGGTAGAAAAATGGGCTGAATCTAATAAGATGGAATTTAATAAGGATAAATGTACAACTACTCCAGCAGCCTATGTCTGCTTTCTTAGAGGCAACCTACCTAAATACCTAGAGGATAATCTTTCTATTATACCACAAATTCTACAGTTGGCTTTTTAAAAAAAATCTTCATGGGTAAGATGTAGCTAGACAGTAGTTCTAGTAGGGAGGGGGAAATCTGGGGTCTTAATGGACTGCAGACTCAGCATGAATCAACAATGTACCAAGACAATGGAGTAAGTTAATGTACTCCTAAGCTACGTTAACAGAATTGTGTCCAGACTAGAAGAGGTACTCCAAACACTGTGCCCAAATCAGACAAAATTTGGGGTTTCTTGCCCATTTTGGGGCCTCTGTCTTAAGAAAATGCATTGGTGAACTAGATTATGTCCAGAAGTGGCTAAGTAGGGTTGGGAGGGAGATAGCAAAGATCATACTATGGGAGGATTGATTGAAACAAAGGCATTTTGCCTAAAGAAGACCTAAGGGGGGGGGGCAGCTAGATGGCACAGTGGAAAAAGCACCAGCTCTGGAATCAGAAGGACCTGAGTTCAAATATGACCTCAGAAACTTGACACTTACTAGTTGTGTGACCCTGGGCAAGTCACTTAACCCCATTGCCTAGCCAAAAAAATAAATAAATAAATAAATAGAATTTTTTTTAAAGAAGACATAAGAGGATTTGTTATCATGAAGTATTTAAAGGACTGTCATAGGGAAAAGATTTTAATCTTTGTTCTTCTTAGAACCAAAGACAAAACATGGAGTAGATGGTATTTCAACATATATGTTGACATTATAACATAACAATATACATGTATATATATACACATATATATATATGTGTGTGTGTGTATATATATATAACAATAACATATATGTCTACTATTTTAGGTATCAAAAGGCATATTTAGTCTTCAATAAACTTTTTAACAAATAAAACTATCCCCATCGCCAGATAGCCAAGCAAAGGCTAAATGGATCCTATAAGAGATATTTATAAAAGATATTTCTGTTTGAAACAAAAGAGTGGATGAAACAATATAGTATAATGGAAAGAGTTATTGCTTTAGTGTCGAGAAAAACTTGGGTTTTAGATCTCCCCTCCGGTACTTTGTGACTGTGGGCAAGTCATTTTAGTTCTCTGAGCGCCAGGTTCTTTACCTTTAAACTAGGAAATGATACCTGCAATTCCTACACAACAGGATTGTCATGAGGTACAAATTAAATTTGTACAGTGCTTTGCCCACCTTAGGGTACTATATAAATGTTAATAATATTTAGCTCATCTCTTTTCATATAGTTCTGGGACATTACTATTCTGTTAGTATTCTTTTATAATTAATGTTCTGCAGATTATTGTACAAGTGGATAAAATAATTGCCTTTTGCAATTGGATATACAAAGGGGAAGGAGGAAGGGAATAAGTATATAGGGCCTACTATGTGCCAGGTACTGTACTAAACACTTTACAAATATTATCTCCTTTGATCCTCACAAGAACCCTGCAAGGCAGGTACTGTTATTCTCCCTATTTTACAGTTGAGGAAACTAAGGCAAACAGGGTCACACAGCTATTAAGTGTCTGAGGCCAAATTTGAATTCAGGCCTTCCTGACTCCAAGCCCAAGGCTTTATGCATAGGGCCAACTAGAAACCTGAATAAAAAGTATTAGGTTCTGGGGCAGCTAGGTGGCGCAGTAGATAGAGCTCTAGGCTTGGAGTCAGGAGGACCTGAGTTCAAATCCGGTCTCAGACATATAACACTCACTAGCTGTGTGACCCTGGGCAAGTCACTTAACCCTGATTGACTCACCAAAAAAAAAAAAATATTAAGTTTTAAATTTATCTCTCAGACAGCTCCAGTAACAGACAGGACAGTGGGGATGATATGTACCTCCTCCTACCCCCACCTAATTTTCAGCTTCGTTAGGTGTCTGTATTCTTTTTTCATTCACCATAGCTTGTTGACTATGAGTATCAACTTTGGTTATACCTATTTAAAATGTTGTTTTTAAATTTTTCTGAATCTATAGTATACTTGGGTGATTGTGGGCAACAGTTTTGCCTTTAATAATGTTGCAGTTCTGGTACACTTTATTTTTGAATTATCAAGTGTATTTTGAGGACTGCATTTATAGTATGGGGATTTAGTACTTGTTAATTTATGAATGATATGGAGTTTCTGATAATATATAATTCTAGGTTATGTCTTGCTAAGTCACAAGTCATAGCTTTAGAGCTGGAAGGCATCAGAGAAGTCTTCAAGTCCAACCCCTTTGTTTTAGAGATGAAGAAACTGAGGCAGAATATAAACCCAGGTCTTCTAAGATTTTGCAGCATGCAGTGATGTTTTGCACAATCTCTACCAATTCCTTGCATAATCTGTATTGATAAATAAATCCAGGCTCCCTGAGGATAACCTATCTGTAATTTCCAGTGGCTGTGACCTGGTCCTGAATTGCCTTCATAAACCCACCTAGTTCTGTAAACAAATCTGCATGATTCAGGCATTTGTTCAGGGCTTCTTTGTTGATATGTTGTTAGTTAAATTAATATAAATGTCACAGCATGGAAGGCCCTTGGATTCGTTCTTGGATCTTAACTGTTCATAGATACTATCCAAAAAGAAATTACTTTCAGTTACATTGACAAATCCAATGACATAGACATTATCATTCTTTACTTTTTGCTCATTGAAGTGATGCCTGCTTGTTCCAAAAGTATTTCTGTAGGTTTTTAACCTTTTTATCATGTGCTCTGAAAACATCTATCAATTCTATTACTTCTATTATAATCATTAATATTAATCTTTTTTTGAGAATTTATATAGAAGTAATCTGAGGACAAGTCACTCCCCTATTATTATTCTTTAATAACTAATGTTCTATAGATTATTACCAAAGTGGATAAAATGACTGCTTTTTGCAACTAGAAAATATGAGCTCACCTGCCTGTTGTACATCTCGAACTGGATGTCCCGTAGAAATCTTAAATTCATGTCCAAAAGCAACTTATTTACCTTCCCCATTATATTCCACCCCCCTCCCAAACTGTCCCTTCTTCCTAACTTTCCTGTTACTGTAGAGGACAGCTCCATCCTCCCAGTCACCTTAGGCTCACAACAAAGGTATCTTACTCTACTTCTCACTCTCTCTTACCCATATGCAGTCTCATATCCAATCTGTTGCCACATCCTGTCAACTCCACCTTCGTGACATCTCTCATAAATGGCTCCTTCTCTCCTCTGACATTGTACCACCCTGTTGCAAGCTCTTATTACCTGACAATTGGACAATTGCAATAACTTAATGATTGGCCCCCCTCGCCTCATATATTCAGTCCATTCAGCTGTCAAACTGATCTTCCTGTAACACAGCTCTGATCATATAACCCCATATAAATTAAATTCCAGTGGCTCCCTATTACTTCCAGGATCAAATATAAAAATCTCTGGCTTTTAAAGCCCTTCTTCAGCTTTTTTCCTCCTACATTTCCAGTCTTCTAACACCTTATTCCACTGACATAGTCTATGATCCAGTGACACTGGCCTCCTTGCTCTTCCTCACACAAGATACTCCACATCCTGATGTCCTATATTTTCTCTGGCTGTCCCCCATACGTGGAATGCTCTCCCTCCTCATCTCTGCTTCCTGGCTTCCCTGACTTCCTTCAAGTCTCAGCTAAAATCTCACTTTCCCCAGGAAGCCTTTACCAATCCCCCATAATGCTAGTACCTTCCCTGTATTGATTATCCTGTATATCCAGTTTATCCTGAATGTATATTATTCGTACATAGCTGTTTACATTTTGTCTCCCCCATTAGATCATGTGCTCTTTGAGAGCAGGGACTGTCTTTTACCTTTCTCGGTACTTACAACAACGCCTAGTACATAATAGGCACTTTTTAAGTGTTTCTTGTCTTGACTTGAGCTGCAGACACTTCTGAAAAGTTCCAGTAGCAACAGGATGATGGGGATGATATATGCGTTGACCTGAATTGGTTTGAATTTCTTCTGCTTAGTATCTGTATTTTTATCATTGTTATCTAACATGTTGTTGTTATCATTATGTTATCATCACTGTTATTGTAATTTTTTTATAAGGTTCAGATAGAAATGGTACAAGGACTATCCTGCTATTGTTCTTGTATACTTAGTGTTCTGAAGACTATTGCACAGATTGATAAAATAACTGCTTTTTGTAATTGAATAAGAGTATTGAGGCATAAGCTCATCTTCTGAAGATTAATTGAAAGCATCCTTAAGACAGCTCCAGTAGCAGAGATGACTTGTACCTTGTCCTATTCCTACACTGTTTTCATTTCTTCTGCTGTGTTTTTATATTTTGAAAACCTTTCTTTCATTGTTTCAAGTTTATGAGTATTGAGTGTAGCAAGATTTAGTAAAAATATTATTCTTAAATTTTTAAATATACCTGTTGTTAACCTTTGCTATTATTTTGGGAAGTGGGGAGTCTGTGTTCCAAATGTATTTCTGTAGGTATTTAACTTGTTTGTCATATGCTCTTTTTTTTTCTCTAACAGCCTTGGGATATTGAGCCCTCTGTTTCATTAACATTGTACAGGTTTTTGTTTGGATACCTTCCAAACAATTCATCCAATTTATCATTCCAAAACCTTTAACATATTATATCATTTGATTTTTATATAATATTTAAAGTATATAATATATAATAAAAATATAAAAATATATAAAATATATAATAAATATATATATAATAAGTAAATATTATTCTTAAATTTATGTTATAGCCAAATGATAATGGACAACAATTCTTTCTGAAGTAGTGTTTTGGTCCCAGTATAGTTTATTTGCTGAATTTTTAAGGATATTTTGGGATTTGCATTTAACCTAAACTGGTAGAGACTATTTCTTCACCAGGGAGTTTCTTATACCAATAAAATCACATGTCCATCTGGGTGGTACAGTGGATATAGCACCAGGCCTAGAGTCAGAAAAACCTAAGCTCAAATCTGGCTTCAAATACTAACTGTGTGACCCTGGGCAAATCATTTAACCTCTGTGGGCTTCAGTTTCCTCAACTGTAAACTGAGTCCTCAACTGTAAAATTGGGTTAATAAAAGTACCCATCTCTTAGGGTTGTTGTGAGGATCAAATGAGATAAGATTTGTAAAGTGCTTTGCATAGTGCCTGGCACATTGTAGGTGCTTAAATAAATGTGTATTCCCTCTCTACCTTTATTCCTTTTTGTAATACAGAGATTTGTTATTTGTTGCTTTACAAAGGATAATAAGCTTCAGGTATAGAATGGTAGCCACCTAGTCATGTATTTCTTGGTATCCAGTAGATGCTAAATTTTTGTAGCTTGCAGTGATATGTTGCATGATTTCTATCACTTCTTTGTATAATCTATACAACCAATAAGTCTTGGTACCTTAAGGATAACCTTTCTGTAAGTTCTAGTGGCAACAACCTGATTATGACTTGTTTTTAAAAAGCCTCCTGTTTCTATGGCTGCAAGATACACTCATTTGTTCTACACTTTTTTGTCAACTTATTGTTGGCACAGTTCATTTGGATGTCACCCATGAAACACCTTCGAGTTTCATTCTTGGATCTTAGCTGTTTCCAAGGCTCTATCCAGAAACAAACCGTTTGTGGTTACTTTCAAAAAATCTAATGGCATATACCTGTTGTTAACCTTTGCTATTATTTTGGAAAGTGGGGAGTCTGTGTTCCAAATGTATTTCTGTAGGTATTTAACTTGTTTGTCATATGCTCTTTTTTTTTCTCTAACAGCCTTGGGATATTGAGCCCTCTGTTTCATTAACATTGTACAGGTTTTTGTTTGGATACCTTCTAGATCTACTGTCATCCAATTTACCTTTCCAAAAGTATATGTTGAGTGGTATTATGTAGGTGTTAATTGCTCTAAATGTGTTCTTCCTACTAAACTGTGACTTCAAGATACTAGTCAAACTCTTAACATATATAGCCACAGCTTTCTCCTTGATAGCGTAATTCTCAGTGCACCATTCTTGGAAAAATCCAGGTATTTGTATTACTTTGATCCATTAATTTGATTTCAATCCGTATTCAAGCCCAAAGTATTCAGTCTTTATTCTTATTTGGCACACATGAAGAGTTTTATAATTATTGAATCCAAATGATATTTTTATATCTTTGGAGAAAGTTTCCACCAGATGAAGTTACTATTTAGTGTGTTTTTCAGTGAGTGGAGCCATATACCTTGATGTTATCCATTTATATCAAGTGATTGAAATTCTATTTTGGTACAACTTCCTCTTTGACTTGAAGGCTTTGCTCAGTTCTATTCAGGAGTGATGATAGTGGGTTTAAGGCTATGCAGAACCACAGCAGGCTTAAACTATGTCCCCAAAAAAGGCCACATTTTATATTAATTGTTTTTTACTTTACTGTGTAGTGGCATGCTTTAAATAGACAACAGTTTTCCATGTGGACATCAGATATCCTAGTATTCTCACTAGGCTTGGATCTATTTTATATATTTGCAGTGCATGACTAAACATGAGTGTGAAACTGAATCAAAGGTTTTGTACTAATCAATAAAGGTAGCATAAATGTTACAGATTTTTTTGAGTGACTTGTTCAGTAATCACCAAATCCATAATGAATTCCTTTGGGTCTTTTTGAAATACCATTTTTATCTCCTTTACCAATATGTAGTTTTAATTTGTGTTTGTGGGTTATTGGGGTTTTTTTTTTTTGTTTTTTTTTTTGGTTGTTTTTTTTTTAGCAATACAGACTGTGAAAGCATTATATAAGAAGGATAAAAAGAATAAAATTACATATGATGCTCTAAGTTTTGCAAAACCTTTAACATATTATCTCATTTGATTTTTATATAACCCTGGGAAGTAGGTACTCTTATTACCTCCATTTTATAGACAAAAAAAACTGAGTCTGAGAAAGGTTAAATGACTTGTCTGTGGTCACACAGCTAATAAGTGTCTAAGGCAGGATTTTAACTCAGGCCTCCTAGACTCCCAAGTCCAGGGTTCTAGCAAATACATAATTGGCCTATATTTGAAAGAATCAATATTATTCTCATCTTTCATAATAAATACATAATGTCTTTGGTTAAGGAAAATGGAATTGAGCTTATATTAGAGAGGAAGCTAGTAAATTGCTTTCCTAATAATTCATGTACCACAGTGAAGCATTTACTTAGGCATGCCACTTGCCATTTTTATAAAGAAAGTAGAGTTTGTCACCTCACTTGATATAATCATTTTTTATTTCATTATAATGATGTTTCACTTTTGATCCAATTCACTTCTTCTAACCAAAAAGAGGGTTAGAACTGCACATCTTCCTTTCGGGTTTCTCCCTGGTTTCTGATTTTTTTTTTTACTTAGTTCTAAATCTTCTGTAGTAAAGTTTTTGATTGATGTTCAATTATTTATTTTGTTCTTTGCATTGTTTTGACTCATATCTCTAATCTTTTGACTTTATTTCCAATTGCTGATTAAATGACTCTACAATTTCTGATATGATTTTGTTTTTTTGATTCCATACCATGTGTTTCTTTTTTTGTTTACATTTGGGCAGTTTGATGTGCAAGTTTTCCATTGTGAGAACCAACTAGATATTTATGTAATCCTCTACTGCCTTTCTATAGAGCTTCAGTAGATCTAGTCATTTCTTGTATGGTCATGTTTGGTATTATCCACATTCCTTTATTTCTGTGGTTCTAAACATGAATGAATTAATGCATAAAAAAGTGTTAAATAAATGGTCACTATGCACCTGCCATAGATCTAAATGTTGAGGATATGGATAGAAAAAAGCAAGACATTCCCTTATTTCAAGGTGCTCATATTCTAAAGGAGACAACACATAAAAGAAAATTCAGCTACAGGGTGGATATAAAAGCTTGGAAGTCCCATGGGTGCTATTGTGAGGCAAATAACAAGACCCAGAGGATCACTAGGTTTATGTAAGTACACTATGTGATACTGTTGGGGGGAATCTGGAAAGTGTTAGAGCAAGGCAGATAATAAGACTAGAAGGACCTGAATATGTGGCTGCAGGTCAGGTAGAAAAACCTGCTGATCTTCTATCTTATTGGAAGGATGGGGATTCTCATTTCATCCAGACTATGAGCAGTCAAGCAGCCCAGGTAGATTCTGGATGTCCCAGACTGAGGGAAGGAGTGAGAAGGGAAGGGAATCCCTACTGGTGGAAGATCTTCTCACTACTTGACTATCCAGGATGAGTTCTGGGATGGCATGGTCTTGGGGGAAAGGGGAAGGGAAGGCTGGAAGAATGCCACGTTACCACAGTACCAGCTGCCACATAAACTGGTGTAATGCTTTTATACTTTGTGTCACATACTGTGAAAGAATGTGTTCATTCATCATGATTGTAGCAGATAAACCAGCTTTTAAAAGTTACTTTTTTTGTATAGTTGGTCTGCTAGTTGGATTCATGCTGTCAAACTCGAAAAGAGCTTTTTGGAATTCCAGTTTAAGTAGACCTATCTCCTTTTTTAAACGATTTGCAGTATTAGCAATGGTTTTTACATTTATTTCATTTTTATATATAATTTCAGGAGTTTGCTCTAAGTAACTTCAGGTTCTTCAACTTTTCCTTCAGATTTTAGTAGCTCCTTTATTTCATTTCATGACATCTAATCTAGGCTTAGAGATAAAATCCGTTTTGTTGTTTAATGATTGTGCTTCACTGGTCACTAATACATTGCTGTAGGGCTCAGAGTATCATATTCCTGCCAACCTGCCTAACCATAAATGAAAAAAGATTCACTTTTAATTTTTAAAAAGATATTCAAAGTATTCCTAGTAAGAAAATTAGAGTTCTTGATAATTTTTCATTCTGGTGGGAAATTAAGGGTTTAAATTAAAAATGGAAATAATAAAAAACAAAATCAGGGAGTCCAACTAGGTGGTCTTCTAACTAAGTTGTCTTATAGCTCTAAATCAGTGATCCAGCATGCCTTGCATGTAAGAAGGATATTTTTCTTATTCAACCTGGATGTCTGTCTATGTGAAGCCCATCTTCAGTTCAGAGCCTCTACCAATAAAACCACATGGTATGGTTGCCATTTTCTCTAGAAGTATCACAAATAGTAGCATGATCTCCTTCCATTCAAGCCAGATTCCACATCTTATTCCTAGGACTCTTCCTGTCTTCTTTGCTGTTGTCAACTTCTGTTTGCCTAGGTTAATCATATTGGCAAGATCGACAAGACATTCCATTCAGCATTTACCAACACAGTCTTAGTTGAAACTTGATCTCTATCCATGTAGCATTACATGGCATCCTAGATTTAGAGGTAGAATATTAGATTTTTAGACTTAAAAATCTCGAGTCTCAGTTTCCTCATCAATGAAATGAGTAAGTGGAACTAAATGATCTTTAAGGTAAAGCCTTTCTTTGTCTATGTGCTTAGGTCCCTTTTTCTACCTCAAATTGGAATAATGACTGCTGTACTACTTACCCTCTAAGGAGCTAGGTGGTACAGTGCATAGAGCTTCAACCTTGGAGTCAGGAGGACCTGAGTTCAAATCTGGCCTCAGACACTTGACACTTAACTAGCTGTGTGACCCTAGGCAAGTCACTTAATCCCAATTTCCTCACCCAAAAGCAAAAAAAAAAAAAAAAAAAGGAATGTGAGGATAATACCAGAAAACTATACAGCATTATAGAAATAGGTGCTCTTGTTATTACTATAGATGAAACAGGTAAAGCTGTGACAGAATTTAGCCATGTAGTAGGCCCATTAATAAATCAACAAAAATTTATTAGATGCCTACTAGGTACAAGTAATACCAGAATAAAAATTAAACAATCACAAACTTAAAAGAACTTATATTTTTATGTGGGAGACAAGAAGTATGTATAAGAGCATATCTGAGTTAAGTATTAGAGAATAAATGCAAGGTAGTTTAATTCAAGATGATGAGCTTACCAAAAAAGAGAAGAGAAGGCCTAGAACAGGTCCTCGGGGAACACCTACAATGAGGGGATATAATATGAATAATAGGCCAGCAAGGGAAACTGAAGATGTTCAGACAGGTAACAGAAGAACCAGAAGATAGTAATGGCACAAAAACCCAGAGAGGAAGAGAAAGTAGACAGGAAGCATCCTCTCCTCAACTGTGCGGTCAACAGTATCCAATGCAGTGGAGAGATCAAAAAAGATAAGGCCTGAGAAAAAACCATCATATTTGGCAGTTAAGAGAGCATTGGTAACTTTGGAAAGAGTCATTTCAATTGGGTGATGAGCTTGGAAACCAGATGGAAGAGGGTTGAAGAGTGAGTAAGAGGAGGGAAGTGGAGGCATTGAGTGTAGACAGTTTTTTCAAAGAGTTTAGCTGAGCAAGAGAGGAAAGATACAGGACAATAGTTTGTGGGGGTAGTAAAGTCTAGTGACTTTGGGGGAAGAAAATTGAGGTTTTTTTTTTAAGACTGGAGAAACTTAAGCATATTTGAGGGCAATATGAGAGGAACCAATAGATAGGGACCTGAAATCTCATTTCAGCATGGCTCTCCTAAGACAGAATAGTCTTTATGGAAGTATCTCAAGGTCTGCTACTTAATGCACAAGTGACCTTAATTCATTTAAGTTCTGTGGGCCTCCCTTGCTTCAACTGTTTAATGAAGGAGTCAGATCAGATGACCCAATAAGAATATAAGCTCCTTGAGGGCAGGAGCTGTTTTTTTTGCCTTTCTTTTGTATCCCCAGCATTTAGCACAATGTCTGACACATAGTAAGCACTTAATAAGTGCTTGTTGACTGACTTCAGTTTCTTCTAGCTCCAACATTCTATGTGCTAAGGTCTTAGCTATATGCTAAGACTTTCTACAATCCTATGAATTGTGTAGAATCTACCTCTTCAATGATACCTTTGATCTTTCAGAATATCACTAAGAAATTGTCAGTCACCCAGGGTTTTTGATCGAGGCTTTGACCAACTGACTTATACCTCCTTTTTCTTTACTGACAGGTTTCTTCATTGAAGAACAGGCTAAAGAAGGTCTCCACCACAACTGGGGATGGTGTTGCCAGAGCCTTTCTAAAGGCACAGGCTGCTTTTTTTGGAAGTTACAGGAATGCATTGAAGATTGAACCTGTAAGTAGCCTCTTGACATAGTCTATATTATCACATTCAGTCATGATTAAAAGACTCACTTGTGATAGGGGTCATGGGAAATTCCCAGAATCCCCCTGACCCTTTAATAAAGATAGAAATTAAGGATACTATTTTCTGAGCTAAGGAGTAAGAGCTTTCTGTCACATACTTTGGTTCTTTGATGGATGTATGATTTCTCTGGTGTTGGGACTCCTTCCTCTTGTTCAGACTGCAACTCTCCTGTAACCTTTTTCTTGATGTTTTTCTATAAATACTCCATCTTAGATACCTCCAATCCATTGGAGAACTTCCTCTCATTCTTTTAGTATCTTCTGGGATCAAGTAGAGCTCCACTATCTTTTTTTGCCCTTCTATGACCCACTCTTTTATTCCATGTTTCACTGCAAGTTGTCATTGGTCATCTGTCTATTTCCCTTTGCATCATTTGTAATGTTAATTCTTCCCAGACTGTGGTGTTCCAGTATTCATAGCCATATAGCATCAATGGGAGAATGTTATTGTTTAAGAGAAGGGCTTTTGTGGCATCAAGCCATTTGAGATCGTGGAAAGCACACTGCATTTTCCCAAATACAATTCAGACTGGCCTCTTTATCCTATTCAGTTCTGTGCCTGAGTTATTATCCATTCCCATTGCCTGTTTAAGATACATGTATAAAGTATAAATTGATTGTTTCTTAAATAATTTCAATTCCACCATGTTTATTTACTAAACTCCTTCCTTATTTGTGTAGCACATTATGTTAGGAACTAAAGAAGATACAAAGAGATAAAACTAGTACCAAACTACATACACTAAGCCAAATTCTCCCATTGAAGAAATTATAATCTAGTTTGGGGAAAAATATATAAATCAACTATTGCCCATCTTACTTCCTTAACTGATTTCTGAGAAAATATTATTTTGATTGAAACATTTTAGAAGACAATTAGTTCCACAAAAAGGAATTTTTAGAAATGAATTCAACTAACATCAGTTAAGCACTTATTATGTACAAAGCACTATGTTAAGTGCTAGAATTAAAAAGATAGAACATAGGCCCTACTCTCAATGTGTTTATATTTTAATAAGGGGAAAGGGCAAGAACACACATAACTATGATACAAAGGAGAGTAAGAGAATTGTAAAAGAATTCTGGTCCAAGTGTTCTGGGAAATTTGAGCACAGGTAGATCACTTTCATTGTGGGACTAGCAGGCTTTGTGAAAGATGTGGCAGCTAAGGTGGGCTTTAAAAGAAGTGAAATGTATCAATCAATGAAGTTCGGGGAAAGGGGCAATGATGAGGAAAGAAAAGTGCTGATTTCAAACATGCAGAGTAGTGAGATTAAAGACAAGATGAGAATAGGAATAGAGAGCAATCCAGCTTAGATTGATAGAAGATATGAGGAAAGTAGTATAGGATGACGCTAGAAATGTTATAATAATATTTTGGAGGGTCTTAAATTCCATGATCAAAAAGTTATCATTTTTTTGATAGACAACATAGGCATTTGATTTAACGACATTACGAGTAACGTCATTACAACAGGGTTTTGTTATAATGACATAACTGCAAAATCATTTTGGTGGGAGGAACCTGATACAAGCCTGTGCACAAATCACTGCAATGCAAGATAATATTTAAATCACCAGCAAAGGCTTCTTGGAGCACGTCATCGAGTCTAGGCCTTAAAAGATAGGCGGGATTTTAACACTGAGGAATGAGAAATGGAGGATTTCAAGTATAGGGGATGGTGTGAGTAAAGGTCTGAAGATGAGAAAAGACAGTGAACTGAGGAAACTCTTTTGTTAAGATGGGCAGGAGGCTAGTGCCTGTAAAGTTGAATAAAATGAGATAATGTTAGGAAGTTAAGTTGGAGTCATGTTGTGGGAGGCCTAGAAATCAGGACAGCAGTGATAAAAACTGACATGGTAGAGTGATAGATGCTGATCAGAGCTGGCCTAGGACACTTCTTATTGTCCCATAAATGGAACCATTTATGTGCATCTAAGTGAAAGAGAAACCATGGAGGCTGCATTGCTTGTTCCACCTGGTGGTTAGGATGTAGACAACTACCAGTCAAACAGATAATTCAGGAACCATTCTAGTGGCCCTTTTGTGTTATTAGGGATGAAGTGTTTACCCTGGTGCATATGGATTCACAACTAATGAGCAGGCCTGACCTTGCCTGGCAGAGGCTTAAGTCAGCCATTGGGGTTTATGAAGTATTTTCATAAAATCTCATCATCACAGCAACACAGCATTTAAAATCTTAGGGACGCCTATCGTGGGCAAATAAGAGATCCAGTAAACCAAGACTGAAAGACCCAAGGTTGCCCTCCGGTTTCCACTTTTATAGAGGAGTCAGGTTTCAATTTTATCTCCACCTATCATTGCTTTACTTCCTAGACATTTGCAATCATATCTCCAATCCAATGTCTTGGTAGTTTCTATCTGGGAATCATTTAGAGACAAGGGCACTATTGATGTTAGTTCTTTGATATATATTTAGTCCAGTGCCCTCCATTTATAAACAAGGAACCTAAAGGCCAAAGACTTCTCTTTTTATTTCAATGTGGCTTCAAGCTCAATAATTCTGTGTTCAAGTGTGCCTACCAATTCCACCATTTTGTGTTCTTATGTGGCATGTCCTAAAATCCATTCTTGCCTTGTATTTTATTAATCTGTGTTCTGAAATCTTTTCTTCTCTAACAGTCAATAAGTTCTATGAATTTACAAATGTAGACATTGTATGAATATGTATTGGCCAAAACAAACAATTGCCATCCTATCGAGAAACTTGTGTGTTTCTTCAGTCTGGTAGAGGGGAGGGCATTTCCAAATAATGAGTGTGCATTGTCTATTTATGGGTTACTCAGAGGAACATCAGGTGTGGAACCCAGGAAAATATAAGTAGAGCCAACTTCTTTCTTCTCCATACAAATGACAAATCTAAAACCCTCCTGGCAGCCCAATGTGGGGTAAAAAAAAAAAAACTCCTTTATCCATGTCAAGCGGTTGCCCAGACTTCCGTTCATTTATTTGGGCCTTTCTTGCTCTCTGACACGCCTCCTGCCTGTTGCCAGGCAACTCTTGGAGTAGCAGCGTGTGTGCAGCTCTGATGGGTGTAAGAGATTAACTAGTTAAGACTGAGGTATTTTTTAATGGCTAGAAGGGGCAGGAAGAGACAAATAATTTAATTGTTCATCTGCAAATCATGTCACCTTCAGTTTTAAAGACAGAGCTGCGGGTGAGAGGTCTAAACTTTTGGGAGTAGAGAGTAGGGAGGGAGGACAGTTTCTTGAATACTCCTAAAATTTCCCAAAATCTCCTCCTAGAGAGAATAAATGAGCTGAAAGAGACACTTTCTGGCTTTACCCTCTTTGTATTAATAATTATAGATCACATTTATATAACACTTTATCATTTATAAAGCACTTTTCATAACAACAACTTAGTGAGCTAGGCAATTGCAAATTTTAGGATCTCCGTTTTGCAGATTCAGAAACTAAAGGTTATAGAAGAGCAAATTATTTGTCCATATAACTTGTAAGTGAGCCTGGATTTCTGACTCTACTATACCGTGCTTCACTCATATACCATGATGCCTGTCGATATCATGAGCTCTCCTAAATAAAACTAACCCATCTTTTTGAAACAAATATCCCAGCATAAATGTCCTCAACTGTAATCATAAGCTCATTCAATCTTAAATTGTAAGGGAATAAATATAGGTGACAGAGCAGATAGAGCACTGGACTTTGAATCAGAAAGACCTGACTTCAAATTCTGCCTTCCACTCTTACTAGCTGTGGAACCTTAGGAAAGTCACTTAATAACTCTCATCCTCAGTTTACTCATCCATAAAATGAGGTAATAATAGCAGCCACCTAAAGTGGTTGTTGTGAGGATCGAGTGAGATAATATCTTTAAAGTATTTTGCAAACCTTAAAATGCCATATAAATTCAATGATGATGATGATGATGATGATGATGATGACAATGATGGATATGGAAGAGAACTCACACAGAAGGTTAGACCTGGAAAGGGCTTTCAAACAGAGATTATTGAACCATAGGATGTTGGCATTGAAATGAACTTAGAACATAAGATATTATAGCAAAAAGTATAAAGTGAGATGGTATCTTACGTGTCATCGAATCCAATCTGTATGTGAAGCATAAATATCTTCTGTATATCCTCCAGAAAAGGATATCCAGTTTCTGCCTGAACAGCTTCAGTAATGGGAAATCCACTTTACAATGCAGTATCCCACTCACTTCTGTCACTTGCTTCACAAAGCTTTGCAGTCTGACTTCCAACTCTATCACTCAAGTGAAATCCTCTTTTCAAGGTTAGAATGATTATGTAATCGCCAAATCTGATAACCTTTTCTCAATTGTCATCGTTGTTGACCACTGCAGTATTTGACACTCTTGAGCACCCTTTACTTATAGATACACTTTCCTGTGGGTTTTTATCTGTCCTCCCACACCTTTTCATCACTTCTCAGTGTCCTTTGTTGGTTCATCATCCATATTTCACCCCCTAATTGTAGGTATACAACATGGTCCTGTTCTGAGCCCTTTATATTCCTACTTTCTTAGTGCCTTCATCAGGTCTCATAAGTTTAATTATCATCTCTGTGAAGATGATTTCCAGATTTTTCCTATATAGCCCCAGCCTCTCTCCTGATCATTGGTCCTACATCACCAATAGCTTAATGGACATTTTTACTTCATTCACCCTTAGTTATCTCCAATTCAGCATGTTCAAAGCAAAACCCATTTTCATTCCCCAACACCCTACTCCCCTTCTAAATGTCCATGTTTTTGTTGAGGGCACCATGATTCTTCCAGTCATCTAGGCTCCCAACCTCAGGATCCTCCTTTCAATTTCTTTTTCTCCCTCGCTCTGCATGTCCAGTCAGCTGCCAAATATTGTCAGTTCAGCCTCCCCAACCTCTTTCTCATCTGCTTTTTTGTCATTACTGATGCAGTAATGCACCTTTTACCTGGATGATTTCAACAGCCATTTAATTGACCTTCCTGCTTCAACTCTCTCCCTTCTCTTGATCCTCATGTAGCCGCTTAATTGATATTCCTAAAGCTCAGGTCTGAGGATGTCACTTCCTTGCTCAATAAATTCCTCCCTAATACTTCTAGGATCATATACAGATTTCTCTATTTCCCATTTGCTCCTCACAATAACCATATAAGGTAAGTACTGTTATTATCCTCATTTTACAATTGAACAAATTGAGGCAGCAGAGGTTAAGTGACTTGCCCAAAATCACACAGCTAGTAAGAATCTGAAGCTAGATTTGAACTCAGGTCTTCCTGACTCCAAGCCAAGCACTCTAGTCACTGCACCACCTAGCTGCCTTCATAACCTAGCATCAACCGTACCCTTCTAGCTTTATTATATATTACTTCCATTTGAGCAGCCTTTGGTTCAGTCAAACTGACCATCTCTTCTTTCTGTACCTTGGCACAGGCTGTCCCTTTATGCTTTCAATGTCTTCTGTCCTCAACTCAGCCCCTTACAATCTCTAGTTTCCTTCAAACTCATGGAACCTTCCATACAAAGCCATTCCCCAGCCTTCTAGCTATTAGCACCTCTCCTGCAAATTACTTTATATGTATTTTATGTGTACATATATACATATACATGTATGACACATGTACATACACATATATACACTTGTACATGTTTGGATATGAACATGTTGTCTATCTTGATGGGCTGAGAGTGTAAGCCCCTGGAAGGCAAAGACAGCTTCGTTTCTGTCTGTGTATGCCCTGCCATACCACTGTGCTTCGTACATAGTAAGCACTTACTGATTTAATTGATTGATTTTAAAAAGGTCATCTAGCTTCTGCCTGGAAACTTTCAATAAGGAGAAATTCATTTCACAATACCACCTATCTTTGCTAAGCTGATCCATTGAGATTGCGGGAACAAGGGTAGTGCAGAAGAAATCCTTGCGCCTCATTGATCACCACTTGCTCTTTGTATCGTCTCCTCATTAAGACTGTAGCCCTGACATGGAACACAAATTAGGAGGAGGTGACCATTTTAGGGGAAAAGAGTCCTAAGGGTTTTCTGTCACTGAAATTTGGTGATGCTTATGTAGTTTTAAGGATATAAAACACAGCTTAAGAATACTTCTAAAGATTCGTGATTTCATTGTTATAGGTCCTAACAAAATGGGTTAAAATGCCTCCACACTATAGTAGATCTTTAATAATTTTCTGTGGCCAAAAAAAAAAATCATTTCCAGGTAACTACCAGTCTGGGTATGAGCTCCTCTGTATCTTAGCAGGGTGCAGGGGATAAACACATGGCCAGGCACGTTTTTAAAGATTGTCTAGCTTGGTATCACCTATTATATCCTGTAGTCTGTTTGGCATCACACCAGTCACCTGCATGTCACAAGGCAGTCCAGAGGTAAATTGTACTGGGAGGTTTTAAGAGGAGAGTGTCCAAATGAAAACCAGATATCTAAGTGAAAATAAAATAATAATTTTCTTACAATTAAATAAGCTGCCTTTAGAGATAATGAACTTCCTGTCATAGGTGAAAGTCAAGCTGCAGCTAAATAACAGCAAAGGTATTGCTGGATTCCACTGTCGTTAAAGTGCTTTGAGTAGCAGGTTGGACTAGATGACTTCCAATGTCCTTTCTAGCTCTGAATCTATAATTCTGTGTCAGAATAGAAACTATAACATGCTAGACGTTGATATAATTTTACTTAGTTAAATGATTTCAAAATAATCTTTGAAAATGGAATGTCCTATGATATAGTACTTTCACCTACTTTTCTGGGATCCAGGAACATAAATCAGCTTCTGTGATGCTTAAAGACTAAAATTGTGGGATTCTTCACACTTGAAAGACTGTCCCTAGTGTTTTGGCATGCGTAGCTTTCATGTATTATACATATAAATAAATTTATATTCAGTAGTTTGTTTTCTTCTCTAAAGTTAACTACTATCTGTAGTGATCCTTAGGAACTAACATGGGTTCATTAAGAACAAGTCAGACCAGACAAAACCCATTTCTATTCTTGAAAGAATACTAGATAAGTAGTTGAGGGAATACTGTAAATATAGTAGACCTGGATTTCAGCCAGTTATTTGACAAACACTCTCGTGATATAATTGTAGAGAAGATAGAAGTTGGCAGGTTTAGACAATTAGGAGAATTAAGAGCTAATTGAGCCACCAGATCCAAAGAATATTTAATCATAGCTCAGTGTCAGCCGAAAGAGTTGCAATGCTAGGACTTGTTCCTTGAGTCTGTCCTGTTCTAAATTGTTATCAGTGACTGGACTGAGAACATAGATAACAGACCCATCAAATCTGTGAATGATAACCTTGGAATAGATAGCTAATATGTTGGTTCACAGATTTGGGAGCAAAAACATCTCAACAGGCTAAGGTAATGAAACAAGTCTAAAAAGATAAAATTTCATAAATGTAAATTCTTACATTTGGGTGCAGAAAGTCACTTTTTTTGACTCAGAGGTTCTAGAGGAAATTCATGATCTCTGAATCCCCTAGTCTAAGAGTTCCCATTCTAAGAGTCTTTTAGGGCTTATTCAATTCAACATGCATTTATTAAGTACCTTCTATGTACAAGGCATTTTTTTCAGTGCTGAAGTCACAAAGACAAAAACAAAATAGTCTCTTCCTTTAAGGAGTTTACAATCAACAGAAATTCTTATAATAGGAAAACAACCTTTATAATTTCTTATAATTCATAATTTGGGAGGTTTAATTTCACAGTTAACAGTAACAATGATGACAATAATAACTGATGTTTATAAATCACTTTGTGTTTTCAAAATGCTTTGAAGGCTCATTAGAGCCTTACAACCATTCTGTGAGGTTGATAGGGAAAGTAGTGAGTGATCTAACCATTTTACACATTAGAGAACTAAGACTGAGGTGATGAAAAAATCTGCCCAAAGCCACACATTTTAATCAGTTGAAGAACTAGGCCTGAAATTCAGATGTCCTCACTCCAAATCCAGTGCTTTTTGGAGTGAACTTTGAGTCTTAGTAGGTGTGTGATCATGGGTAGGATACTTTATGACTTTAAATCTCTCTTTTCTCATCTGTAAAATTTGATTAATAATATTTGTACATAGGATTGTTGTCAAGAAAGCTCTTTGTAAGCCATAAAATGCTATTGAAATCTTATTATGCCATGTTGTAGGCTTGATATCTTTTTCTGCTTTCTACAAGAATGATTTCCATGAGGCCCACAACTCACTACAGCTTGAGGGTATTTCAACTAAAGAAAAAGAAAATTAAAAGAAAAAAACTCTTAAGCTGTTTCCTTTTAAAACCCAGTTTCTCTAATCTGCAGTGTTTCTTGACAAATGCAGGTTGAACTAGCACCATTTGTAAATATTGTTGCTGGGGGAAACTGTCAAAATTTATTACATTCTTTTCGAAACATTCATTTAATAGATAATTTTAATTGCCTAATATTTTGTTGTTTAAATATTTGATATTTATAGAGGTAATTGGATGAAAAAGTTAAGTACTTAGAAATATGTCACTCAGTATTCTTTCTCCTGGGGTGACACCTAGTGGTTAGCTCATTTTCTAGCATTGTTTTTACTCTGTCTTTTAGAAGATCATAGACTTAAAATGTTAGAAAGGGAGGGACATTAGAACATAGAATGTGAGAGCTTAAGAAAGCTTAGTGAATAGAATGTTAAAACAAAGAATCTAATATGTTAGAGGTGGAAGGGCCTTACACTATACAATGTTAGAACTGGAAAGCATCTTGTAAAATAGAATGTTAAAGCTAGAGGTGAAAAGTGACCTTTGAGGTCATCTAATCTAAGTCCCTCACTTTACAACTGAAATAACTGAGTGCCAGAAAAGCTAAGTGATTTTCTAAGGTTACATATTTATTGAGTTATAGATCTGATACTACTCAGTACCAGGTTCTCCAACTCCCAAATGCAGTATAATTTCCATTTCCATTTATACTACCAGACTTTTTAATTATAGTAACTTTCAGGAAAAGAAAAGTAGAATAATGTTGGAAAGTACACAGCAGGTCTGGCTCAGGGTCGTTTCTAGCCTTCATTGCCTGAACATTTGATTTCCTTGACTTTCCCCTTCTCAACCAACAGCTGACAACTGAGTCCTTTTCATTCAACATTTTTATCAGCATAAGAAAAGGTAACATTGATCTGAAGTACTAAAGCTTTTTTACTAGGTGTTCTGTGCAGATAGGAACAAGATTACTTGGATTTTTGTGCCCTGTGATTGACTGGGCCTCAAACATTTGACAAAATGGGGGAAAGCTATTGAATATTATTTGGTTATTATAAAAATTCAGAACTTTAAAATGTCAGTCCTGGAACTGAGATAATCAGAAAAGTCAGCAATTCAAGTGGCTGGCTGCCTGCTGATTGGGTCCTATGAACATCTTTGAAAGTGTTGAAATCTTATTAGCCAAAGCCTTATTATCTTATCAGAGAGCACATGGATTTCTAATTTGGTCATTCAGAGGTAGAATATGATTCTAATGGTAGCCTAATATCCTCTCTTGCATTTCTTTTAGTCTCTTCCTACAGTAACAGTATGATATAGTGGGAAAATGCTGGATTTGTAATTCTGAGGCCTAGATTTACATCCAAGCTGGTACCCTTAATAGCTATGGGTGACATTAGATAATTTAATTCCCCCAGAGAGCGTGTGGTATGAGGAATAGAAAGAGTGATGGATTTATACTGCTGGATATATAGGCCCCAGGTTCAAATCCTGAGTCTATTTTGACACTTATTGGCAATGTGAACCTGGGAAAGTCATTTAACTTCCCTGGTCCTCATCTTCCTCATCTATAAAATGAGAAGGTTGGACTAAGTGACCCCTAAGGTTCTCTTACACTTCTGAATCTGTGTTCCTGTGTTCCTTATCCAAACTTCTGTTTCCCTATCTATAAAATATAAAGGTTGGACTTAATGATCTCTAAAGTCCTTTTTTAATTCTAAAAACAATAATCATAAATTAATAAATATATCTTCAGTACTTTAATAATGCCTGATTTCATCAGTGTACTCTCTTCACTGATACGTATTACAGCCCCTCTATATTTTAAATAGAATATGTTCTTTGTAAATTGCTAGGTAAGATCTCACCTTTATCTTTTCACATTCTGCTTTGTATTTTATTTATCTATCTGCCTCTCATATCTCCCTTCTCATCAGACTTAAGTTTCTTGAACATTTCTCATCTTTTTATACAAGGCACAGTGCCTTGTACATAGTAGGTGCCTAAGTAATGTTTATTGAGTTGAAGATGTGTAATGAAGAACTGTCTATGTATTTATTGTAAGGCATAATAAAAAGATCACAGAACTTTGAGTTAGAAGACCTGAATTCGAATCCTGTCTCTGACATTTACTAGTTCTGTGACACTAAGCAAGTTAATTCATTTCTCCTGCCTCAATTTCCTCTTCTGAAAAATGATAGTATAATGCCTGCACTATTTACTTCTCTGGGCTAATGTGAAGAAACACTGACATATGATGGTAGTAAAGCCAATTTTATTCGTTAAGCATTATAGAAATAACCATTAGGGAAAAAATTATGTCTCTAAATGCGTTCATCAACAAAGGAGAGAAAGAACAGATCAAGGAATTGATCTGCATGTGATTTAAAAAAAAATTAGATAAACTCCACTTAACAAAGTAAGCATTTAGAAAATCAAGATGATATTAACAAAAGTTAAAGAAAGCCAAAGAACCATTAAAATGGTAAGTAAAACTAGGGACTATTAAAAAAAACTAATAAAGTAATTAAATAGCTAGCCTTATTTTTTTTAAAAGAGAAAGGAAAACTAAATTGTATCGAAAATGAAAAAGGAGAATTTGCAACA
Organism: Vombatus ursinus; assembly: GCF_900497805.2. Taxonomy (NCBI): domain Eukaryota; kingdom Metazoa; phylum Chordata; class Mammalia; order Diprotodontia; family Vombatidae; genus Vombatus; species Vombatus ursinus. The sequence continues at coordinate 12,769,363 of NW_020954564.1, read as the reverse complement.
ATTGAAGATGAAATCAAGAAAACTATCAGAAACTATTTTGCATGTGCCAACAAAACTGATTACTTAGATATAATGGATCTTTATGAAAACAGTAAATACCTAGATTAACAGAAAAACAAATAGACAATTTAAATAACCTGATATCCGAAAAAGAAATTGAATAAGCAATAAGTGAACCCCCCCCCCCCAAAAAAACCCAACCCACAGTCAGGTGAATTCACAAGTGAATTCTATCAAACATTTTAAGAACAATTAATTCCAATATTACATGTTTGTAAATATCAGAGAAGGAACCAACAAACATGGAGAAAATGAAGATCAGAGAGTGTAGACTGATAACTAAGTGGGAAAATTGTTGGAGGAGATGGCAGGGGATGGGATCAGTGTCATAAACAGAGGGGTTGAATAGGTGAGGCAAAAGACTGGAGCAAAAATGGACAAAAGGGAGCATATCAAGGTATTTTGAGATTGGACCTCATAGTTATTGGCCTCTATTTTCTCAGTAAAGTATGAAGTGAAATCCTTGAGTAAGAAGGATGGTGGCATGGGATGGCATGAGAGGCTTGAAGAAAGAACGAGTCAGAGGATCATAAAATTAGAGCTGGAAGGGAATTCAGAAGTCATCTAGACCAATCTTTTTATTTTATAGATAAGGAAACTGAGGTCTGGGAAGGCTGCAAAGGTTACAAGGTCACAAAGATACTAGATGTCAGATGGGATTTGAATCTGTGTTGTCTGACTCCAAAGCCAAGTGATTTGGAACAGCCACTGAAAAAAGTGCCATAGAAGCAATATTCTTAGCTATTTCTGCACACATCGTAGCACCTTTGCTAAACAACAAGTTAAGTAAGGACAAAGACGGTGGTTATTTTTTTTTGTATATTCTTTTCCCCTCCCTGAGTGTGCAGCATGGTACTCTCTACACTACAAGTACCTAATAAATTTGTTGAATAGAATGACTGAAAAACTAAATGTCAAAGGTGATTTACAAAGAAACTTCTTTGAGTTTAGGCTTAGTATTCCAGTTATATTAAGCACACAACTTTCTGGGGGCACTTAACACATTATTATAATTACCATTGCTTTTTGATGTATAGAATGACATAAATATCTCATCACTATCATACAGTTTAAAAATTAATTTAATATAATCAATATATAATCAACAGTCTATTGAAAAGAGACATAGTATACAAAATAAAACTAAATAAATGCATTATGTAAAACCTCAGAATTGGGAAGGACCTTAAATTTCATGTATTCCAACCTTTAGTTTTCCAACTTTAGGAAGTAAGAATCTTTAAATCCTTCTTCCGTTTCAATACCACCAGGGATGGAGAGTTCACTGATCTCAGAGGTGGATTGTTCCATAGTTAGAAAGCTCTGATTATCAGAAAGTTCTCCCTTAAATCAAGCTGATATCTGCCTCCTTTTAACTTATACCCACTGGTCCTAGGTCTGCCCTGTGGGGCCAAGTGGAACAATCCCAATCCCTTTCCTACATGACAGTCCTTCACATACTTCAAGGCAGGTAATATATTCCCTTTAAGCCTCCTATACCTTGTCAGCACTCTCAAATGTGGTTATGTAAAGATACAGATACAGTACACTATCCTCTGGCCAAACTAAGTTTTCTAGAGGAGCACTTCAGTTCCACTAGGGAGAAAAGTGAGAAAGATATGTCACTATACTCAAACACTGTTTTCAAAGAGTCAAAAGCTGCCTTCAGCATCTCTGCAACATAAGTGAAATTCAGAAAGACACATGCTTTGGAGTTTTTTGTATCTGATGCCTTATGATTTCTTTATGCTACACAGTGTGCCTGTCTTAGGGGCTGTATAGTGTGATAGGGAAAATGGGAGAGACCTCTAACTGGCAGGTGAGTTGCCAGCAATGGGTGGGGTACTGGTTGATTTACATACAAACCAAGTCAGCTCACTTATGTGAATATGTATGTCAGGGGGTCATCTATGTTAAATTTCTAGAGAGAAGAATTTCACCTATGCTTTAGTGTTTCTGGTACCTTCCTTAAAAGTTCTAGGAAGTCACTGAATCACTGAATATTAGATCTGGAATGGGTAGCTTAGATCATAGAATGGAAGAACATAATACGCAGAATGTTAGGTGTAGATGGCCTCTTAGAATCATGTTAGCATATTGGACATAAAACGTTAGAGCTAGAAGGGAAAATATAACAAAAAACATGAATGATATTAATTATTTTTAAACACATTTATATAGCATTTTGTAGGTTATAAAATGTCAGAGGTAGAAGAGAAGTTAAAGACAAAACAACTCAACCTCCTTATTCTACAGATGCTGTACATTTTCACTGAACTGATGTTAGCTGCTCACTTTCAAAGAAGAGGCACGAATATGAAAATCAGCAATAAATTTCCTCAGGATAACCTCAACATTTCCAGTTTTATTTACAGATGGGAGCAAGAGAAGTGAGAGAAATTGTGCCTAAGCAGGGAAAATGGCAGAAAAAGGTTACAACAAATAACTTATTAATGCCAATGAATTGTGACTGTGGGAAATAATGTCTGAAGGGACACCCACAAGATCAAATTTTTAACCAAAATTTGTAAGCCAAAAATAAGTCTCCAGCTGAGCACTTTCATAAAACAATAATATATCTCCATTGAGTGAATTTGACTTCAGTTGGGTAGGATGTAGATCCTGATTAACTAAAAGAGAAAGTGTTTCAACGAGGTCAGACATCAGCTTCACTTACTGTGAAGACAGAGTTTCTATCTTTACATGAATACAATGTAATTGTCTTCCTGAGTATAACAATAATAACCATGAACATTTCAGCGATATGAAGAAATCTGGATTACGTATGAGGATTTATTTTATAATTCTGAAACGTTGCTGAAATTATTGTTTCCAGTGACATTTTTTGTGTTCTCTAGATAGACATATCACCAGTAAAAAGTGACAGTTATTCGTTTACCTATGCTAATTTCCTCAATTTCTTTTCTTGTCTTATTGCTATAGCTAGCACTTCTAGTACTATGTTAAATAACAGTAATAATAATGCACATCCTTGCTTTACCCTTTATCTTATTGGGAAGGCCTTTAGGCTTTCTCCATTACATATAATATTGGCTTTGGTATGAGATAGATACTACTGACCATAATTAAGGAAAGGTCCATTTATTTACATGCTTTCTAGTGTTTGTTTTAAAAACAGAAACAGATTTTGGATTTTGTCAAAAGCTTTTCCAGCATTTGATATAATCATGTACTTCTATTATTTTTGTTTTTAACATGGTCTATTATGTTTACAATTTTCCTTATTTTGAACCAAATCCAACCTGGTCATAGTGTATAATCTTTTTATTACATTATTGTAACCTCTCTGATAATATTTTATTTTTTTTGGATGAGTCTTAATAGGGATACTGGTCTATAGTTTTCTTTGTTTCTCTCTGGTTTAGGTAACAAGACTCTATTTGTATTATAGAAAGAGTTTGAAAGAACTTTGTCTTTCCCAGTTTTAGTTTATGTAAATTACTGGAGGTCTCCCCATCCTAAAAGGACTTTCACTTGATTCTACCAGTATCTCATGTTAACTTCCTGAATCCCTTTTGTAACCAAAACTTCTTTGTAGCCAAACTTCTAGGAAAAAGTTACCTATACTTATTGCTTCCACATTCCTTTTACTCATCCTTTGTAGTTTGGCTTCTGGCTTGGTCACTCAACTGAAATCTCTTAATTGGCAAATCCAGTAATTTTTTCTTAGTCTTTATCATTCTAAATCTTTCTGTTGACTGTCCCCCCCATCCTGGATAGACTCTGCTGATTCATCAGCCATGTACTTCCCTGAACTATGTTCCCAAGGGTGGAGTGTCCCCCTTGGCTCAGTGCTGGACCCTCTTCTCTTCAGTCTTTGCACCATACTAGAGGGAGGGAGGTAGCACAGTAGATAGGGTGCTGGATCTGGAGTCAAGAAGACCTGAGTTCAAATCCTACCTCAGACACTTACCAGCTGTGTGACTGTGGACAAGTCACTTGTATTCTGTCTGCCTCAGTTTCCTCAACTATAAAATGAGAATTACACCTATTTCCCAGGATTGTTTTCAGCATCAAATGAGATAATATTAGCATAGTCCCTAGAAAATAATAGGCAATTGATAAATGGTTGTTTCCTTCTGTTCTCTAGGTGATCTCAGCAACTCCCATGGATTCAATTATCCTCTCCATGGAGATAATTCCCAATCTGTATATCTAGCCCTTGTCTTTTTCTTAAACCCTATTCCAGCTTTCCTTTGGACATTTCCAGATGTATAGTGCTTTACGTATCTCAAATTAAACATATTAAAAGAATTCATTATATTCTTTTCCCCTCCCCCCACCAGAAACCATCCTCCTTCTTCTCAACTTCCTTATTTCTATCAAGGATACCACCTTCTCTTCAGGTACCAAGATTTTATAATCTCAGAGTCATCCTCAATGTTTTACTCTCCTTTATGCTTTATATCTGACTGAATTTAGTTGATTTTACCTCTGTAACAACTCTCACATCTGTCCCATTCTCTTCCCTCATTCATACATCACTTATTCCATATTGGTCTTCCTGCCTCCAATAGCTCATCTCTTTTGTCCAACTTACACAGAGTTGCCAAAATAATCTTCCTAAATCACATGTTTGACCATGTCAATCCTCTGCTTAAAAAGGTCCAGTGACTATTTGTCACCTCTATATAAAAAACAAACTCCTTTGTTTGGTATTTACAGCCCTTCACAGTCTGAGTTCAGCCTACTGCCCCAAGCTTATTGCTTACTACTTTCCTTCATCCTCTACATTCTAGCCAAAATGCCCTGCTCCCTTTTTCCCACACAAAACCTTCCATCTCTTGTCTTTGTGTCTTTGCCCAGATACGTGGAGTACACATCTTACCTTTGCTTCTTAGATGCCCCAGCTTCCTTCAAGGCCCTTCCTGATACCTGTTCAAGTATCTTAAGGGCTGTCCTGTGGAAGTATGATTAGACATGTTCCTCTTGGACCTACAAGACAGGTCTGGTAACAATTAGTGTTGGTTCAAAAGAAACAGATGTTGGCTTAGCATAAAGAAAAATTTCTTAATAGAGCTATCCAGGAGTAGAACGGTGTGCACTGGGAGATATTGGGGTCCATTTTACTAAAGGTCTTTTAGCAGATGCTGGATGACCTGTGTTTTGGTTATGTTGTAAAGATTCTCGTTCAACAGCAGGTTTAACTATTTGGCCTCTAAGATCCCTTCCCCCCACTGAGATCCTGTAATTTAGAGAGATATTATGGCATAGTGGAAAGTGTTGGAGTCAGAAGAACCAAATGTAAATTCTGACTCACTTATTAGCTATATAACATTGGGCAAATCATATCATGTTTCTGAGCCTCAGTTTCCTTGTTGATAAAAAAGAGAAAGAAAAAAAGAAAGAAGGAAGGAAAAAAAGAAGAAAAAAAACAGAGAGAAGGGATACTAACATATTACCAACCTCATGAGGTTATTGTGAAAGGAAAATGCTTTGTAAACTTTAAGCAGTTATATAAATATGATCTGTTGTCCTTTTCATCATCAGTACTCCAGTATCCTCTGCTGCCTCATCATCTAGATTATGACTCTAGACTGTACTTCCCAAGGCTCTGTCCTAGTCCTGCTGTTCTCTTTCTCTCTGACCTCAACAGCTTTCATAACTTGAACTATTATCTCTAATGATTCCCTATGTATATACATATTTATGTATATGTATATGTGTATAAATGTGTGTACACACACACACATACACACACACACACACACACACACACACACACACACCCGTATGTAGCCCAAGTCTACCTGCTCAACTTCAGTCCTTCATCACCAATTGCTATTGAACATTTTAAATTGAATGTCTTGGTGATATCTCAAATTCAACATGCCCAAAACAAAACTCATTTTCTTTTCCCCCAAAACGTGCCCCTCTTTCACTCTTACCTATTGCTGTCAAAGACACCATAATTCTTTCAGTCTCCCAAATTTGTAACCTTTGTAACCTTGTTGGATTAGACAACTCACATGTCTAATCAGTTGCCAAATCGTGTCATATCTATCTCTGCAGCATTTCTTGCATCTGACCCCTTCTCTCTACTCACACAACCAACACAGTAATCCAGTCTTTCAACATCTCTCATCTCAATTATTACACCAGTCTCATAGTTGGTCTTTCTGCCTCATGTCTCTTTCCACTTTAGTCTGTCCTCTACCTTGCTGCCAAAATGATTTTCCTTAAGCACAGATCTAACCATGTCACCCCTCCCTCAGTAAACTTTAGTGGCTCCCAATTGCCCCTAAGATAAACAGAGCTTATGTTTTATCTTAAGGGCAATGGGGAGCCACTGAAGTTTATCCCTATAAATTATGATGATTAACCTCAACTAGCTCAACTTAGTCCTGCTTCTGATTCCCTCATCTTTTCTGGCTTTACCCAGCCTCCACTCAGATTGTTTCCCCTCCTCTGAAACCACCTGAAACTTTCTAGATAGCCCTCTTTTCTTCAACACTTCCCATTTCCTCTACCTCTGCAGCTTGTCTGGGAACAACGAACCATGCAGCAGAGGCTAGGGAAGGGTTGTTCTCCTGCCAGGGTTCGTTATTACTGGGATGGGGAGAATATGAAAGGATGAGAGTATACTACCCTTTGGGGAATGAGTCCAATAAGAGTATCCGTGGATGGGAGGAGTTCCACTAATGAAGAGACATAGTTAGAAGGTTAAAAGTCTCCAAAGGAATAAGCAGAACTTGATGATGTTATGTCCCAGGACTTCTGAAAGCCTGACCCTCAGGCTGTAGATGGAAATGTGGTACGATCCAGCTGCTTTGCCTGACTCCTTCAGAGAGCCATTTCCCTCTTCATCATGTGGAATATTAAATTGCTAAGAGTTCAGATGTGGTAAAATACTGACAAATTTGTCATTTCAGATCTCTTTTTTTCCCCTCCTTTTAGCTTCATCTATAAAAGCTCTTGGGAAGATATGGCTTAGTTGCATGTTAAACCAAAATGTTAGGTAGGCTCTGAAGTGGCCTGGCTTGAGATGATAGAATTATAAATTTAGAGCTGAAAGGGACTATCTGGTCCAAATCTATCATTTTGCAGATGTGGAAACTGAGGCCCAGAAAAGTTAAGTTTGTTAAATGACTTGCCTATATCACTCAAATGGTTTCTTTGTTGGGATTTGAACTCAAGTGCTCTGATTCCCAAATCGTTGCTTTTTCCACTACATCTTGCTTACCTAGAAACTGATGAGGCTATGCATAGAAGGTAAAAAGGGCATGCAACTGTCTATTATTGGCAGCAATCCCTGTCATATGAAGGAGCATCAAGACATTCTCCTGACAGTGGTAATGAATGGAGTAGGTGTAGTTGGAAAATGGCCTTTGGTTGGTTGCTTGTAACAGTATATTGCAAGCAGAGTGGTGACTATACAGAGGAACTAAATAGAAGCAGAAAGGCTAATTCATATAAGTGACTGTGAGTCAATGAATATTTTAGTGGTTTTGTGAATAATTGTATGTGAGAATAAACATGCTTTATGTGAGGCTCCCTGATCAATTTGACCATGATTTTTGGCCTTTGGGCACAGATCTCTGGATCTGTCACCTCAGATGAACTTCCACTTAGGGATCAATCATGGAAGTGATTGAGAAGTAGTACAAACACTCCAGGCTTTGTCCAGTTAGTAGTGTTGAGATGCATGAGATCTTAATACTCATTGTCACAGAGCAATTCTAACATTTGTGGATTGAGATAAGGAAACTACTAGATGTAGATATTTGATTGTACAGTTCTAAACCACCAATAAGGGGTAAAAAGAGTGATTGGACACCAGTGCACCATTGGTGGTACTATGAATTGATTCAACCATTCTGGAAAACAATTTGGAACTATAACCAAAAAGGCATTCAACTCTTTGACCCCATATTACCATTATACAACTACTATAAACTGTTTACATTGTAATATGGGGAGACAATATATATGTACCTTCTAAATCTTATCATCAGGGGTCATAGAGTCTAGTTACAGAAAAGTGGTTCTCTTATATTTTTATCATCTTAAAAGAAGAATGCAGGAGGAATACACTAGTGGAGGGGAAAGGAAGAGGAAGGATGGAGAAATTATCTCACATAATTAGAGTGTTCAAGTAAAGATCATACAAACAAAGAGGAAGAGGTGAGGGGACCGTCTGGCACTTGAAACTTACTGTGTCTAAACTGGTCAAAAGATGGAAAAACCCACAAATGTACACACACATACACATGCAAAGTTGTGTTATTAAAACATTTCAATCAACAGGGAAATGGGGAAAGGAGAGAAGGAAGGGGAAATTAGTGGGAGTGTGTATTAAGAGATGAATTAGTTCTAAGCAAAGCAAACCCTAAGGATATACAAAAATATTCATAGCTTTTTTTTTTTTGCAGTGGTAAAGAATTGGGGGTTGCCCATCTGTTGGGAAATGGCTAAACAATTCATCGTTTGTATTTGTGATGGAATACTATTGTTCTGTAAGAAATGATGAAAGACCTAGATTCAGAGAAACCTGGGAAGACTTGTAGGAATTGATGCAGAGTGAAGTGAGCAGAACCAGGAGAATAGTTCATACAATAACAATACTCTAAGACAAACAACTTTGAAAGACTTAGGAACTCTTATCAGCATAATGATTAACCACATTTCCAGAAGGCTAATGATGAAATGTACTATTCACTTCCTGGTAGAGGTGAAGAACTCAGAGTGCAGAATGAGAGGTTTTTTTTATATAACTGATACAGAAATTGACTACCATTTTTGTAACAGAAGTTATTGTTTTTCTTTCTTAACAAACGAGGAAGGAAGAAGACAAATTTTTGCTATTAAAAAAAAGCCAACAGAGCACATGATGTAAGTTTAATTGTTTGCTTCATGCAATAAATAACTGATAAGAATTTAGTTCTAAGGGGGCTATGTGCAGTGCATTCCTAATGGCAAAGGTTGCTTCTCTCACATAAAGTAAATTAGTTTGTTGGAAATCTCAAATCTCTGAACAGACTTACCTTGGAGATATTGCAGGTTCGGTTCCAGATCACTGCAATAAAGTGAACATCGCAATAAAGTGAGTCACACCAGTTTTTTGTTTCCCAGTGCATATAAAAGTTATGTTTACGTTATACTGTAGTCTATTAAGTGTGCAATGGTATTATGTCTAAAAAAATGTACAATACTTTATTGCTAAAAAATGCTAACCATCATCTGAGCCTTCTGTGAGCCGTAATCTTTTTCCTAGTGAAGGGTCTTGCCTCAGTGTCGATAGCTGCTGACTGATCAGGGTTGTGGTTGCTGAAGGTTGGGGTGGCTGTGGCAATTTCTTAATATAAGACAACAATAAAGTTTGCTTCATCGATTGACTATTCCTTTCACTTGAACACTTAGATGCCATTGTAGAGTTATTAATTGGCCTAATTTCAATATTGTCGTGTCTCAGGATAATCCAAGGAGAGGAAGAGAGGGGAATGGCTAGTCAGTAGAGCAATCAGATCATACAACATTTACCGATAAAGTTCATTGTCTTATGCTGGCATGGTACATGACACCTCAGAACAATTACAATAGTACCAACAAAGATCACTGATCACAGATCACTGTAACAGATATAATGTAATAAAAATGTTTGAAATATTGTGAGAATTACCAAAATGTGACACAGAGATACAGCATGAGCACATGCTGTTGGAAAAATAACACCAATAGACTTGCTTAACGAAGGGTTGCCACAAACCTTCAATTTATTAAAAAAAAAAAAACCTTGATGTAGATACAGCAAAACAAAGCAAAGTGCAATAAAACGAGTCATGCCTATATATATTTGGAGCAGCTTGCAGCTTTGATTTTGAAATGAAAACTAGGTCCCAAGGTCAATGTTCTGAATTAATTTACTTCGAAGTATTTAAATGTATGGGACATATGCCTGTGATATCCAGGGCTCAAGAATTATGATCGGTGTGTCACTACCATTTGTGCACACTTTTAGATTAGAAGTCTGAATTCCTAAGTGGTTAGGGACTTAAAGTAATCTTGTTGTTAGCTTTGGAAACTTCAATTAAGGGGCAAGATGTCTATTTGTACATTTGACACCAGTGCGTTAGGGTGGCTTATAGGTGGGGTTGAAAGGAAATGGTAGAAGAGAGACAGATGGCATGTAAGTGGCCTGGAAAGCACATAAATCAAGGTGACTAGTTGAGAACCATATGGCAAACCCTATTCATGGTAGCTCAGAGAAAACAATAATAACTTCCTGATAAATAAGTCTTGTACTTCACTAGAGTAGAGAGAGAGATGGACAATTTCCTCTACTTCTTATAACCTGGAATAATAGGAAATAACCTTTTCTACTGTAAAGATGTTTAATTTTTCTCAGTTGTCATATTGAAGGAAGATATATTTGGACCTATTCCCATAGATAAGAGTCAACACGACCTGCTGAGGAGCCAGGTTCCTTCACATTGTCAGATTCTGACTTGCTTAGGCAGACATTCCTGATTCTTTTCTTCCTCCCAGAGATAAGTACAAACATATAGTGTATCCATTCTCCTGGAACACACAAACAAGATGGCCTTTCTGAACAGACACAACCTGACAATAGAGAGAGGGATCTCTCAACCCTGAGCAGTAAGGTTCCTGAGTAATACAGCCCTACAGGTACTTGAGCCTATGAAGCCCAATTACTTGGTTCTATTTGCCTCACCAAAGCAGAGACAAATAGCCAGATCAGATTACCAGTGATAGGACATTTCTAGTATTAATTTTATAAGCTACTCCCATTTGTTAGGACAATTAGTTTGCACAATGCATAGAGCACTGGGCCTGGAGTCAGGAAGACTCATCTGCCTGAGTTCCAATCCAGCCTCAGATACTTACTAGCTATGTGACCCTGGGCAAGGTATTTCACCCTGTTTGCCTCAGTTTCCTCATCTGTAAAAATGAGCTGGAGAAGGAAATATCAAAACCATCCCAGGATCTTTGCCAAGAAAACCCTACAAGGGGTCACAAAGAGTCAGAAATGACTGAACAACAACACTCCCACTTGCGAGGGGAAGGAAAGTAGTCAGCTGATAAAAACACATGAAATGTTCTTTTTTCCCCTTCCCTAGATTATATACTTGGAACTAGATTATATCTTGTATTCCTTTTTATCTCCAGCCTCCTGTTCTAGGTTCTCTTCCAGCTCTGACATTCTGTGGTCTAATGTTCCATGTGAAATCCCTCTTTATTTACAAGTGTACTATAATAGGCCAGATGCAGAAAAATATGAGAGGATAGTAACTATACAAGCATGGTTCTGCCATTTAGGATAGTCTCATAGCTCTAAAGAAGGGACCTAAGAAGCTATAGAATCCAGCCTCCTCATTTTACAGATTAAGAAATTGAGGCCCAGAGAGGTTAAATTATTTCCCAAGGTCATACAAGTAATTTTCAAAAGAGGGATTTGAACCTAAGACCTTTAACTCCAGCTCTCTTTGTACAACACCATGTTAAATATTTGACCTTGGAGAGGGCCTTGGTCCCTCATCTGTAAAATGATATTGTGAACTAATTTAACCCCAAGGTCCTTTCTAGCTCCAGCATCATAAGATGCTTTGATTTTAGGAATGAGGTGTGGTAGCTGGGTCATGTAGTGGATAGAAGATTAGACTTGGATTGAGGAAGACCTGAATTCAAATCCTGCCTTAGACATTTACTAGGTGTGTCCAAAAATAAGAGTCATTCTATTTCTTCCCCCCCCCAAAAAAAATCCCCACACTTCTAAACTTCCCTGTTTCTGTGAAGGGCACCCATATTTAGTTACCCAGGTTCACAACCTCAGAGTTATCTTTAACTCCTCACTCTTCCTCCATCCACATATCTCATCAATTGACACATCATGCCAGTTCTACCGCTGCCTCTGTCACATCTGTCCCTTTCATTCCACTTAAAAAGCCAAAACCCTAGTTCAACTCCTCATCACCTCCCACTCAAACCATTCCAGGAGCCTCCTAACTGGTTTTTAAGTCCCTAGACTCTCCTGTTTCCAGTCTATCCTTCACATAGCTGCTTAGACAATTTTCCAAAAGTGTATGTCTGACAACATCACCCCCTTACATAGTTAACTCCAGTGATTCTCTATTATCTCTATTCTGTTAAGCATTTAAATCCCTATATAACCTGGCCCCATCCAAACTTCTCAGTCTTATTTCGTATTACTCCCTTTCACACGCTCTTTGGTCCAGCTAAACAGGCCTTCTCGCTGCTCCTTCCCCACAACCCTCTATTTTCCATCTCCACCCATTTGCATAGGCTGTCTTCCATACTTGGAATGTACTCCTTCCTCACTTTCATCTCTTAGAATCCTTCAAAGCTCTATCGAACTGTCACGTCCTGCATTAGACCATTCCTTCTAATGCCTCCTCACAAAATTACCTTCTATTTATTTTATATATATTTTGTGTATATTTAGATGTGCATCTATCTCTTCTCTCCCCTCTAGAATCTAAGCTCCTTAAGGACAGGGACTATTTCCTTTTTTGTTTTTGTATCCCTAGCACCTAATATGGTGTGTGGCCTGTAATAGATAGTTCACAGGCTATCACATGTTGACTAATTCAGTCAATATATGTGTGTAAATACATGCATGCATACATACATATAAACATGCATGCATATATATCAGGCTTTTCTTTGTACTGTCTGGGATACAAAGAAGAATAAGACATAGTTTCTAGTTTCATGGATTTTATAATCTAATACAGAGATGATATACACAATCACCTTTAATAAAAAGTGATACACACATGTATGAATAAAGAGTTGTAGGGTGCCTTCCACTATGATTGCTACAATTCATTTCTTAGTATCTAGTTTGAGGTTTCTATGGCCTTTTATTATGTTGTGTATATAAGGACATTTGCTTATTATTTTTTTTAGCTACAAATGCTGTTCTTCTTCACTGAGGATTGTAAATGAATTGACATTGAATATACATGTGCATACACACATTTATATGTAGCTATCCTGATAATTAAGGCCTTTTTCCCCTTGTGAGAATCTTTAGGGGCATTAGCAGTTGATCCCTTTCCCTGTAGAATCTGAGTTAGCATTCATATGTAGAATCTCAAGGGAAAAATCTATGACCACCTCCCTAACCTTTTTTTTTCTCACTTCAGAGAACAACTGAAGTCCATTTTCCTGGCATTGACCAGGTAATTTAAAGAGGCTGAACTCCCTGGGCACACCTAGGTCCATATTAATTGGCTACAATCCGGCTAAACTATGTGAGTTTGAGTTTGTTTGTTTGGAGTTCCCTGGTCTTGGTTTGATTTGGGTTTTTTGTTTATTACCTTATTATACTTTTACCTTTGAAGCCACCAAGAAGATTTTCCCAATTATAATTTCATAGATAAGTGTCTATTTGGGATGAAACAGCCACATAATAGTAAGACCATAAATAAGATCCTTCACATCCCCCTTGTGTCCAACCTTTAATAAATTGGAAAACATTCTAGTCCAACATTCTAATCCTCCTCCACCAATTATTTCACTCAAAATATCCCGAAGTATATATTATCTTGAAGCAGAGGTAACAGCTAACCCCTTGTTTCCCACCAGTCACCATCCCGAAAACCCTTGAAAATGAGGGAGCATCTTTAACACATATCAGATATAGGACTTTTCCCATTTAAAAACAAGGTGGGGGGCATATCTAGGAAGCCATCTTAGAAGTTGTCACATCATCACCCGACTATGACACAGATTTGGAGGACCACAGCTTCCTTACCTATATCTAGCTGACTTTATATAATATCCTCTAATAAATAAATTGTGGACATATAAATCTTTTGCATGGACTTTATCTTTTTCTTTTCTTTTGTGCAGATGCTGGGTTACCACATAATCACTCATTTGGTGAGGTATTTGCTGCCAGATATAGGAATTAAAATAAGTGGGAATAATTGATCATTTCTCATTTTGAAAATTCTCAAGCACTCACTAAAAGACCTTTACTCCAGTAGTGTGAGTGGCCCAAATTTATTGGTTTAAGCAAAATGCTATGTGAGATCCAAGGAAGAAAGGTCCCTGTGACCCCAGATCAGGGAAGCTTTCCTGGAGGGGGTTGTCTTTGAGTTGTGCTTTAAAAGATGTTTGTGTGATCCAGAAAAAGAACTGTGGAGTCTGAATGCAGATCGAAGCATATAATTTACTCTCTCTCTCTCTCTCTCTCTCTCTCTATTGGTTTCTTCTTTCTCATGGTTTCTCCTACTGGTTCTCATTCTTCTTTACAACATGACTAATGTGAAAATAGGTTTAATGTGAATGTATATGTTGAGCTTGTGTCAACTTATATGCCATCTTGGGGTGGGGAGATGGGGAGAAAATTTGGAACTCAAAATCTTAGGAAGCAAATGTTGAAAACTAAAAATTAATTAATTAAAAAAAGATTTTTGTGTGGGAGAGGAGGTAATAGAATGCATTTCAAGTGTAGGGAATAGAATAATAATTAGAATTATGAGAACTTATATAGTGTTTTAAGGTTTACAGAGCACAGTTCTCACAACCCAATAGGGTAGATTATGCAAGTATTTTCACCCCTATCTTACAGATTAGGAAACTGAGGCTTAGAGCTATTAATTCATTTCCCCATATTCACACATATGAGAGGCAACAATGTAGTCAAGAGCACTCACCTCAGAGCCAGCAGGACCTGGGTTCAAGTTCCACTTGTGAGTCTCAATGATGACATGTCCTGGGGTAAGTCATGTAGTCTCTGGGCAACTCACTAGGACTGAGAGTTGCACAAGAGGTACCTTCCTGCATTGGTTAAGAGAGTTCCCTCATCTTCAAGTGCCCTGTATCAATGAAATCATGGGTCCTTTGTTCCCACAGCTGTGAAGTAGTACAACCAAGACTCCAATCCAGGCTTTCTGATTCCAAATCTGGTGCTCTTATACTATGCTATATGAACACAGGTACCAAGGTAGGGAAGTCTAGTACACATGTGGGGAATGATAACTAATGTCATTTGACTAAGGAGTGGAGAGGAGTCATATGAAGTAGGACTGACTGGAAAAGTGAGGTTATTCCAAATTATGGAGGGCCTTGAATACTGGGCTTACTCTGTAAGCACTAATTAGCTGCTGCAGGATCTTAGGCAGAGAAATGATATTGCCATAGGATAATAGAGTCATTTAGAACTAGAAGGAATCTTTGTGGTTATCTAGTCCAACCCCATAATTTTACAGAAGAGGAAACAGGTCCTGAGATTAGCCTGGCAGTGTGCACAAGAATGGATTTGAAAGGGAAAACAGGAGAAGGAAAAGCAAAGGAAGTTTTTTGTGGGGGTTTTTTCAGGTGTTGGCTATATCTTGAAGCCATTCTACTATATGTTGATGCTGTTGCTATGGAGATATTTTTCTTAAGCAGTTGAATAGAACAGCATATAGTTGCTGCAGGCTCACTCTAATTGCTACCACATGGCTAGTTTCTTCATAGTGTACTTCTTTCACATGTATATTTCAGTAAGTACCTGGGTATTGTACAACTCACCTGGCTCTAAGTCCAAGTTCCATCAGGGGACAGAGTTCACAAAAACCAGCTCTCTATGGGAAAGGGTCCTTACTGATTTTCCTGATGGGAATAAGTACTGAAGGACCCCAATAGAAAAAGGGTGGGGGACTTTTTACCGTGGGGTTGGAGTAATAAGGACAACATTTGAAGGGATGTAATTTCTTCTACACACTGATGCTTCTTTTACTATTATTGTTAGTAGTGGGTAGGAATTGATTTGTATTTTCTTAAAGTCAATTCATCCACAGATTCAAAGATTTGGTCCTTAGAACATAGAACATTTGAGCTGGAAAGGGCCTTAGAAACCATGAAGTCTCAACCTCTTCATTTTTACATGTTAGAAAATTAAGAGGGGAAGGGTTTTGGTAGCGTGATGTCATGGAAAGAGCATAAGGTTTAGAGTCAGAAGGCCTAGATTCCAGTCCCAGAGTGTTTACTAATGAAGTCATCTTGAACAAATCACTGTACCTCTATGAAATGTAGTTTGCTCATCTCTAAAATAGAGAAGAAAAAAAAAAACCCTTACTTCCTAATTCATAGGATTGTTGTAAAGAAAGTAACTTTTTCAATTATAAAGCACTATATGGGCATAGTTATCATCTTTTTGTAGATGACTCCCAGATCTCACATTACTAACTGCCTGCTGAACATTTCAATTCGGACATCCCATGGTCATCCAAAACTCAGCATGTCCAAAACAGAACTCATTATATGACCTGATGATCTTTCCCCAAACACATCCCTCTCTTGAACTTAAATCTTTCTGTCAAGGGCACCATTGCCCTTACGGTCTTCTAGATTCATTTCCTTAGCATCATCTTTGACTCCTCACCTTCCTTCACTTTCCATATCCAATCAGTTGCCTAATCTTTCAATTTCTGCCTCTGTAGTAAATCTGACATATGTACTCTTCCCACTAGTCACCCAGCCACCACCAGAGCCCAGGCCTTCATCATTTCCTGTCTGGATGTTTGCAGATTTGTCTTTTGGATTCAAGTGTCTCTGCATTGCAATTCATCCTCCACATAACTACTACACTGATTTTCCTTAAATTTAAGTCTGACTATGTCATTCCCCTTCATGACAACAACAATATCTAGCTTAGATAGCAATTCATAGAATTTGTAAAACATCTTCCCACGTGTTATCATGTTTGATCCTCACAACAATCCTGTTAGGTAGCTGCTATTATTATTTCCACTTTACAGATGAGAGAAGCTAAGTGACGTGCCAGGGGTCACATAAATATGAAGTGTCTTGAGGCAGAATTCACACTCAGGTTCTCCTGATTCCAAGCTTAGAGCTCGACCCATTCTGCTGCCCAGATGCCATAAGCCCCAGCAACTCCTTATTGGCTCTGGATAAAGTATAAACTCCTCTGTTTGGTTTTTAAAACCCTTCACAACTTGATCCCAGCCCATTGTACATTACTTCCCAGCCCACACTCTATAGTCCATCCAAACTGAGTGCCCCATCTCCCATTTCTGGGCCTTTCTACTGGCCAACCCTCATACAGAAAATGTACTCTCTCCTTACTTCCATTTTGAAGACTCCCGTATTTCCTTCAAGATTTAGCTGAACCACCACCTTCTACACAAGCCTTTCCTGATTCCTCCCAACTGCTAATGTCCTTTCTCCCCAGACTACTTTGTATTTATCTTGTATATTCATACACACACACACGTATATATATGGAATGATCATTAGTAGTGATAATAGGTGACATATATGGCATTTAAATTTGCCAAAGTAATTATCCTATTTTGACTTCATAGCAGCCCTATGAGTATATTTAATTATTATACCCATTTTTACAAATGAAAAAACAGATTCAAAAAGGTCAAATCACTTGCCTATTGTCACCTAAGAGTCACATGAAGGATTTGAATCCAGGTTTCTCCTGAGTATATGTGTTTTACCACGTGAAAACCTTTCTCAGAATTTAGAACTTGGAGAGCTAGAAGAGGACATAGTATATTGGAACTATAAAGGACTTTAGAATGTAGAATGTTAGAAATGTAAGGGAGTTTAGAATAAAATATTAAACCTAGAAGGGAACTTGGAATATAGAATATTAGACTATAAAGCCTAAAGTATTAGAACCGTAAGCGATCATAGACCTCAGAAAGAGATCTCAGAATATAAAATATTAGAACTGGAAAAAGCTTTAGAGACCATCCACCTTAGCTCCCCATCATTTTACACATTAAGAGGGCACAGAGAAATAAAGTAATTTATCCATGGTCCTGTATGAGTTTATGAGAAAAGCAGGAATAGAACTGAATTCCTGATTCCTGGTTTCCTCCCACAAAGGGCATACTAAGTAAGCACATGCTGTATGAAAGCAGAATAACTGGATCATTTCCCAACACCCCCAACCCCAGCCAGTCAGAAAAGCTGTGCTACTAGCTGTGAGCCACGGCAAGAAGGACCCCTAGATGAAAGCCATTTTTTTATCTAGGTAGTTGGGCGCAGCTTGGTCCTTACCATAATTGTTCCTCTGGATGAAACTCCCATCTTAGGGAGACTGATATTCTGAGAACTGTCATCTCCACAGGGTTATTTCAGTTGTGTGGAGTAGGGCTGTCTCTGCTTCTCTGTTTTATTTTTAACACATGGCTGTCTTTCTAATGAGCACCTTGTTTATATGGAGATATCAGAGTAACTCTGAATTTATTTTACAACTAAATTAATGATATCCAGGAAAAATTTATTTGGCTCCTTTTCTATTTATAAGGCCATTACTAACTAATTGCCTTTGAATGTTCCCACTTAGAGGGTCTCTAATGCTAGTTTAAAACAGTATTATAATCTCCAACACTGTTCTTTGCTAACTTCTGACTTGCCAAAGGTCTCTTTTTGATTGTAACAATGATAGCAAATACAAAGTGCACTGGGGAGAGGACATCAGCCGTAAAACACAGTCCCCAGCCCTCAGGTGCTGAATAAATGTATGTTGAATGGAATGGGGAGATTTCAGTTTGAGTGTCAGCTCTACCATTTTCAAGCCTGAGGTGAGGCGGGCAGATCTGGCTCTTACTCTGCCCTGGGTCTCAGTCCCATCTTCTGTAAACTGGAGATAAGGATATCTTGACAACAATTCACATAAGGCTATTGTAAGGAAAGCACCTGTGTAGATTGTAAGGCACCTTAGAAATTGGAACAGATTGCTCAGACCTTTCCTTTACTCTTATGCTGTCCTTTGTAGCACAAATGTTTATGTGTAGCAGAAAGATCAGTTATCTCTCCCTCCTCAAATTTCTCCAAAACATCTCTCACATTTGCCCCCCTCTCTCCACTTAACGGTCAGGGAGGGAGGGAGAGAGAAAGCAGTCTCTCTTTAAACATACACATACAGAGGTTGTCTCACCTGATAGAATGTAAGATCCTTGAGAGCATGGACTATTTCATTTTTGTATAGATATTCCTGGTCCAATCCCTCACCACTCTGTCCTTGACAAATTTCAGTAGCCTCCTAATTAATAAAACTGCCACAAGCTTCTCCCTACTCCAATCCATCCTCCACAAAGTTGCCAAAATGATTTTTCTAAAGCATAGATCTGGACTACCCTCACCCCAACTCAGTAAACTCCAGTGGTTCCCTTCCATCCCTAGGATCAAATATAAACTCCTTTTGTCATTTTAAGTTTCTTTTTTTTTTTTAAACCTAGCCTCTTCCTACCTCTCCAGTCTCCTTACACATTACTCCAATCCATGTATTCCACAGTCTAGCCATCCTAGCCTATTTGCTGTTCTTCACACACAACCCTTCACCTTCTGTCTTCATGCCTTTGTATAAGCTATTCCCCGGTGCTTGGGACCAACTCTGTCCTTATTTCCCACTTCTTGGAGTTCCTAACTTTCTTCAAGACTCAGTTCAAATGCCAGTTTCTTCAGGTCTTTCCTGGTCCTCTTAACTTCAGATGCTTTCCAATCCAAGCTTAACTTGTGTCTGCTTTGTGTGCGTTTTGTTGTTTGTATGTATGTGTAGGGGGGAGAAGAAGAAGAAGAAGGAGGAGGAGGAGGAGGAGGAGGAAGGGAGATAGGGAGGGAGGGAGGGAGAAAACAGTCTCTCTTTAAACATACACATACAGAGGTTGTCTCACCTGATAGAATGTAAGATCCTTGAGAGCAGGGACTATTTCATTTTTGTATAGATACTTAACATAGTATCCAGCAACTGGTAAGTGATTAATAAATGCTTGTTGATTAATTAATTGATAGTGTCTTGCCCTCTCCTTCACCTTTATCCCACTTTGTCTTAAATTTTAATATTTCAGGGGATTTCTCAGCATAGATACTCCCCTCCACTAGTAGAGAAAGCAATTGTATCTACACGTTCATATATTTTGTAACATTGTTTTCTAAGCCTTTCCATAAGTCCTTCCTGGAAGATCTATTTGGTGGACTAGATTCCTTACTCAGTTTTGTTTTGTTTTTTAATATCTCACAAATACCAGACTAGCACTTAAGTTACCCATCCAACATACTTCATTTTTGCTTCTTGACTAGCCCTAGTCAAGGGGCTATGTTATCTCCTCTATTTAATTCCTCGCTTGAAAAGTCTTTGTTGCTAACATTCATAGTCAAGCCTGCTTTATACCTACTATGTGTCTTTCTGTTACCTGTTGGAAAGCCTGTAATTATGATTTTTCTTTGATCTTGGTATTCCATGAAACACAGCCATGTAGGGTCACTGAGAGAATATTGGTGTTAAAAAGCTAACTTTTTTTATGGCAGCAAGCAACTTGGGAGCACCAAAAGTGCATCACAGCTTCCCAGATGCAATCTAGCTAAATCACATCCTCCACCTCAATTCTTGGCTCTGATTATTCCCCAGCTACAGTGCTTATATGTACTGATTGACTAACTTGGTAACTTGTTCATTCAAATATATGTCATAATTTGGGTGCTTTCCCTTTTATCAGCATTAATAATGTACTTTCTCACACAATTTAACAGTAAGTTTCTTAAGACCAGTGCCTGTGTCAAATCTGTCTTTATATTGAGTGCCTCCCCTATAGTCCAAGCTTAATAAATGTTTACTGAATTGCATCGAGCTATTTAGAAAGGAATAATGACCATTGAAGAAAAGAGCTCTCCTCAGATTCCATATGGCAACCACTGATTTTGTTTCCTAGAGCTGTGAAAGAGCTAACTGCCTGCCTCTGGCTATGACCTTCACAATCAGCATTAACAACACAGTCAGCCTGCTATTCTAGTCCTTCTGGGTGGCTTTGAGAAGAGGAAGGAAGTATAGAGGATTCTGAACTTTCTTAAACCTGCAATACAGATCATACCCAATGATAACCTAAACAAATCCTGGTTTTAAAAAAAGACATTAGATCCCAGGGGATCATTGAGCCCATCTGGTTCATGGGTATAAACTAAATCCAGGGGAGGGGGCTTGCCCAAAGTCATATAACAATTTAATCAAAGAGCCACACTTAGAACTCAAATGCCTTTCTCCTCATACATAATAATAATAATCCCTTCTCATCCTGTGTAATTTTTATCCATATTTTTCCATAAAATATCTATAGGAAATTTGTATGATCCATGGAAGCCTCCTCCATGTTCTTTAGTACCCCCTGCAATATTATATATGCCACTAGAGCTGATTCCATAAGTTGCACCAATTTTTTTTGTTCTTTTTGTTTTACAAGTTTTTTGCTATTTCATCATTTATGTCACCCCTAGTTATGGTTTTTTCCCAAAGTTCTGTCCTAGAGCCTCTTCTCTTCTTACTGTAGGTAACCTCATTAGTTCCCATGGGTTTAAATATCATCTCTGTGCAATTGACTCACAGAGACTAACAAAGAGAAAAAAAGACACAGAAACAGAACTAGAGAGACATAGATGGGGGAAGACATGACAGAGAGAAATATGAAGAGGAAGGAGAGACAGAGACAGAAAGAGAGGGGAGGAGAGGCATCACTTTTCTGATAGAACGTAGATAACATACTTCATCATTGGTCGTCTAGAGATATCATTGCCTTGATCGGAGTTCTTAAGTCTTTTAAAGTGGTTGTTCTTACAGTATTAATGTCTTTCTATAAATTATTCTCCAGATTCTGCTCACAACACCTTGCATCATTTTGTACCACCCAGGGTTCTCTGAAACCATCTCTTTCATCTTTTCTTAGGCGCAATAATAGTCCATTTGCATTCATATAACAGTTCAGTCATTTCCCAATTAATGGTCAACTCCTTAGATTCTAGTTCTTTGCTTTTCTTCTCGCCCCCCCCCACCCCTTTCAGTTCCTCCTTTGAGATCAGGAAGTTTCTTTTACTTGTGAATATTTGCTATTATCCTCCCTCATAAACACTTCCCCCTCCCCCTGTTACTGCTTGTTTCCCTATGAATTTAATGTGTTTCTGCACCAACTATTTTATGTGTGTTCAATCTTATTTTGTCCATTTCAAAGTAAGGTTCATGTGATTCTCTCTTTCCCTGACCCATTCCTCCATGCTTGCATAGTTTTCTTCTTATGCACCCAAATAATGAGAAATGGCAGATTTTATCCCCTTCTTCCTTTTTACACTAATATTCTGCCTCTTTACCCTTTTTTCTCTTCCATTCCTAAAACCTTCCAAAAAGAACAAGTCCACACTCTGTTTTTCTTTATTTGATGACTTTAATATCTATGAAGACATTAAGGTTCTGAAAGGACACTTATTTCTTCTTCATTAGAGTGTCAACATTGTATCATCATACAGCTCCTTCCAATATCAAATAAAATTACCCTCTAGGTTCCTCTTGATTCTTGTGTTTGTGTTTCAAAACAGCTCTGCTGTTTTCATAAGAAATGACTTGAATGTCCTCCATTCCATTAAGGTCTAATTTTTTTCCCTCTAGTATTATATTCAGCTTTTCAGGGTAAGTTATTCTTTGTTATACGCTTATATACTTTTGTCTTTTGGATTATTGTATTCCAAGATCTCTTCTCATTTGAAGTAGAAGCTTCCAGTTCTTATGTGATCACTGTAGTTCCTTGGTACTTGAACTTTTTCTTTCTCTTCCTTTCTTTTCTTTTCCTTTCTTTTCTTTTCTTTTCATGCAGTATTTTTTTTTTCCTTTAATATGGGAATCTTGGGTTTTGGCTATGACAGTCCTAAGACTTTTCTTTTTGAAGTTTCTTTATGGAAGTAATTGGGGAATTCTTATATCTTTACATCTTTACTTTGCCCTCTGCTTCCAATAGGTATGGACAGTTTTCATATGATTTCTTAAAATATAGTGTCCAGGCTTTTTTTTATTATTATCATCACGGTTTTCAGGAAGTTCAGTGATTCTTGAATTCTCTCTTCTTGATTTATTTTCTAGGTCATTTGTTCTTGACATCAGGCACCTGGCATTTTCCATTTTTCAATTTTTAAAATTTTGTTCTAATATTTTTTATTATCTCACAGAATCAGTACTTTCCGTTTAGCCTATTCTAATTTTCAGAAATTCTGTTTCTTGGGAAAGACTTACCATTTTCTATTCTATATTATTATTTGACTTCCAATTCCTTTTTCCCCCAGTGGTCTTATTTATCTCTTGCTTAATTTATTCTAGATACTCATGTACTTTTTGTGGAAAATCCATAGGCTGCTGGCTTGTTTGCCTGTACAATTGTTCACTTTGGTGGCAGTCTCCTTTCCTATTGTCCTCAGGTACAAAGCTGATTTTTTGTGTTGTTTTGGGATGGAAGAAATCACCATATTTTCTCATTAGATTCCTTGAATAACATTCAGTCTATTGTCAATTTCAAGTTTGTGCTAGAGGAAGTATGTAGGAATTGGACTATCTGCCTCCACTTAGGCAGCCATATTGGCCAGAAATCTCCCTACTTCATTTTTAAAGCCTGGCTCCAAACTAATAAGATATTTCCCCTTTCTTCATTTCTGTCTATTCCTCATACATGACACTCCATCTTCCATATCTTTGCATTCAATTTCTAACTGATCCTCATACTTGCATACACTCCTTCCTTGCCTCAACCTAATAGATTTCTTTTCTTCCTTTAAGACACACACACCTCAAACACCTTCTTCTGCATGAAGCCTTTCCTGATCCCATCAACTACTAGGACCCTCCCTCCCAAATTACCTTGTGTTTAAATACTTTGTATTTTTCCAAATAACTTTATAGATAGAGAGAGCATTTATTAAGCACCCACTGTGTTCCAGATACTGTATTAGGCATTGGAGATATGAATACAAGCAGTCAAGAGAGTCTATACTATCAAGGGGCTTACATTCTAGTGGAGAAATAGAACACATAAAAGGGAGCTGGAAAGCTAGGGGTGAGAAACAGGGAAGGAAAGGTACCCACATGGAGACAAGGCAGTGGGCAAGGGGAAAGAGAAAAAGTACAGCAAGTCAAGTCCTGAGTGCAGAGGCCCCTCCTGAAATAGTCTGGACAGATAATCAGCAACTTGGAAAGGAGGATTCCAGGGTAGAAGTTTTTCCTTCCAGCCTATTATATCCCCTACCAATTTTTTTATGTTTAAATCTATATCTGATATTCTAAAGTCTACTCCAACTCTAACATTTACATGTTCTAAGGTCCCTTCCTACTCCAGCAGTCTCTTTTCTAGGGGCCCTTCTACTCTGATAGCAAATGTCCTAAAGGTCCCTCCTCACTCAAACATTCTATGTTCTATGAATCTCATGACTGGAAAGAATATTTTCACCTTTTTTCATTTGAATTTGAAAATCCTAGCTCTTGGAGATGATGCTCTTACCTGAGTGAGTCGCATTTGGATAAACTCTCATGCTTTCAAAGTGCAGTGTGTGTAGTGCCAGTGTATTCAGTGAATATATTCAGGGACCAGCCCCTACTGTGAGGGGCCAGGGTCCCCACTGAAGCCAGACAGAAGCCGAGGTCCCTGTGTGGCCTGTTCTTCTGTGTTTGGGGAGGAACAAGAAAAGTTGCTTTATTCAAAAGCCTCTTTAAATCTCTGTATTATCAGGAAAGGGCTGCACAGTGAGGAGTCATGCCATGATATATATCCTATCATG
Organism: Vombatus ursinus; assembly: GCF_900497805.2. Classification (NCBI taxonomy): domain Eukaryota; kingdom Metazoa; phylum Chordata; class Mammalia; order Diprotodontia; family Vombatidae; genus Vombatus; species Vombatus ursinus. Next base: position 12,744,748 of record NW_020954564.1, on the reverse strand, counting down.
TAAGAGGTTTATATGTTTGACTAATCAATTATTCTGCTCTGACTTCTTAACCTCCATTTTACTCTTGCTGTTTTTATTGTCTGTTTGCCTTTTTGTTGTTCCAGTGTTTCTTGTTTTGAGCCTTTATTTTGTGGGAACATTTTGACCTACAGTATCCTCTTTTCTTCTCACTGTTGTTTTTCCCTGCTTCTTCTTCCCTTTCTGATTTTGGTATCCCTTGTAATTGACCAGGCATAACCTCAGCATGCAAGTGAATGAGCGCATAGGCCAACTGCAAGGAAAACCATTGTATTTGGTGGAACTACCAGGGTTCAGGGAGCTGTTAGACCCAGCATGGAGTATTACAAAGATCACTAGTTTGAAACTGGGAAGCCTTGGGTTCAGGTTCCAGTGCTGCCATTCACTGGCAGGGTAACCTTGGTCAAATTGCTTTCCCTTTCTGGATTGCAGGTTCCTCCTCTGCAAAATGAGGATACCAAAAACCTTTATGTGTGAACCCCTTTATATTACTTCAAACCCTCTTCTGCTTATTGTTCCCTCCATCAAACACACCATTTCTTCCTACAACTATCAAATCTATACAGATGACTCCTGAATCTGTGTCTTAAACCATGGCCTTTCTTCCTAGCTCCAGACCAACGTCTCTACTTAACTCCAGGTCATTTCCACCTGAATAACTCCACCATCACCTCATATGTAGTATGTACAAAATTGAACTTCTCATCTCTCCTGCTAAATCTTTTTATCCTTCTTACTTCACTATTTCTATCTGTCATACCACCATTTATGTAGTTTCCAATATTCAAAACCTTCACATTATCATTGGATCTTGCCTCTTCATCTCTCAGTCAGTTACAATGTCAAATTGATTCTACCTCCAAAATGTTTCATGTGTCTCTCACTTCCCATCTGTTCCCATTGCTACCATACTAAATACAGGCCTTCATTATCACCCACCTGAACTGTGGCAATAGTGTCCAAATAGTTCTTTCTTCTTTAATGTACACTATAATTCAGCCAAACTGAAGCACTTTCTACCCCTGAACTCTGTCCTAACTCTGTGATTTTGCTCACATTATTCTCTATGTATAAACTGCACTTCCTCCTCCCCCTCTTTTGCTTTTTGAATTCCTTTACTAGACTATAATCCAACTCAAACTTTTCTCCTCTTATCCCCCTCACATGGCCAGTGGCTTTTCTTCTTTTAAAGCACTTTGTTTTTCAACTCTTAACGTGCATGTCATGTAGCATTTTGTGTTAGTCATCTGTGTTATTTTTTGAGTAGGTAAAAGAGGCCATCTTTTGCCATATTTCTTACCTAGCCTGAATCATTGAATGGGTGTTGCCTCAGGCAAACTGAGACTTGGGAAAGACTTTAGCTTTAAAAGCTCAAGATTTCCCACTGCAACTTGGGCCATCTTCAGTCGTCCTGATCTATGTCTTGCCATTCAACCCAGATGGCTCCAGAGGAGAGAGTTAAGCTGATGACTTTGCACAGCTCTACCTCACTTAGATCCAGTTCACTTGCAAGTCAGGACATTACCCTCCTGATGTCATTGGTCCTCTTTGAGAATGAAGAATAAACAACAATAATGTTTCTGATCCCCTAGTAAACTGTGAGCTCCATGGGAGTAGGGACCATGTCATATAGAGATAGAGTAAATAAGGGAGCATTGATTAAATGCTTACTTACTATGTACCAAGCACTGTGCTAAGTGCTATGATACAAATATTGACAAGCAAGACTGTCCCTGCCCTTGAGAACCTATATTCTAATGGAGGACACATTGAGGAGGGCTAAAGAGCAGAGGTGGATGAGAACTCACATGGGGTCATGATGAAGAGACCACTGAAAAGTAGCCTGGAGGTCTGGGTCCTGGCAAGGTAAATCAAGAGCTCATTCAGAACTCAGGGGTCCAAGGGTCTGACTGGAGAAGGATGAGAATGGGAATGATGGCTGGTAAATAAATGGTATGGTGAAAAGCACCAGGAACTGGCATGGAAGCCCAGACCCTAACAACATAAGAATTCATATTCAGTATCTCCCCTGACACAGAGCAAAGTGACATGGGCAATTATGGGTAATTAGTGAATGTTTATCAACTTGATTTATAACATCACATAAGTTTTGCTTTATTACCATTCATTTAATTAATTATAATGCCATTTATGTAATTCTTTAAAGTTTACAAATTACTTCACATACAACATTGTTTGATCCTTACAACAATTCAGTAATGTAGGAACAACAGGCATTATTCTCATTTTATAGATATGCAAATGGACCAACCAAGTGACTTGTTCATGGTAACATATCTAGTAAGTATCAAAGGTGGGATTTAAAACCAGGTCTCTGCTCGCTCCAGTACTAGCAGTCTTTCCCTTGCCTCTCAACTTCTTCTTGTTTCCCTTTAGTGACTTGAAGGTGAGGTGATCCTGAATTCTTAAAGTCTGGACCATCGGATACCCCCTGACTAGTAGACCCTACGGGGTGTGTGTGTGTGTGTGTCTGTATGTGTGTGTGTACCTGCTGTCTAGAGATAACAGACACGAGCCTCATGAACATCAAAGAGGCTAATCAGAAGCCTGGGCAGGAATGATTTTTTTTGGGGGGGGGGGGCAGGGGGAGGCCTAGCAACTCATAGAGACCGAGGTGTGGAGGGACTATGATCTCAGCAATATGAGAACTACCCTCACAGACACAAACCAGAGACATTTCAGACGTTTGATGTAATGATAATTCATACTTTTGTAACACTTTACAATTTAGAAAGTGCTTGCTTAGTTACAACTCTGGAAGGTTGATAGTGCAAGTTGCATCATTATCCCTCTTTTTCAGATGATGGCACAGGGTCTGAGACATTTGTTTATAGTCACATGTAGTTGGTAGTTAGCTAACGGAGCCACGATTGTTTCAGTGGAGAGAAACTTGGTTTAGAGTCAGAGGACTTAGATCCAAGTCCCCTGTCAGTCATTCACCACCTGCATGACCTTGGACAAGCTGCCCAATCTCTCTGGGACTCAGTTTCCTTGTCTGAAAAATGAGAGGGTTGTATTAGGTCATCTCTAACTAGAACTAGAACTAGAACTAGAACTAACTATGTTTCTATGATCTTATGATTTCTAAATCAAAGTCAAGGGCTCTTTCACCCTTTGCTGCCTCTTGGCTCTGGTACATATGTAATATTGGCCAAAATCAAAACTTCTTAGTTCTCTCTACTATATACTATCTGTTTGTCTCTTCTAGCAGAAGGAAAATCCTTAAGTTTCATCATTGAGGTCTAACAATTTAAGGCCCCAACATGTTTTCTTGAAGATGTTTGCAGTGGGATATGTATCATGCCTCATAAAACTCCTATGCAAATATTACTTCTATTCTGCAAATTAAGTAACTGAGAATCCAGTGTCAAGTAGATGACCAATGGTCTAGGTCTTCATGGGATACAGGCATGCCCTTTACAGGCTGTCAGGCTACCTCACTGGGCTCTTCTTTGAAAATATGTTATTCTTCTATAGTTAAACTAATTTTTTAAAGGGTTCCTACTTTCTCATCTGCTTCTTACATAATTCTTTGTTTCATGTTGTGGATCTTGGCAGCAGCAGTATATTATGACTGAAATGTGCATTTTGTAAGTCATAACTTTATGCTTTGTATTGAAATAAACTGCGCACACAGTGTGTGCGATTTATGCAGCACACAGCTGGAGGTATCCCATTCTGAATTCTTCTGGCTGAAAATGTCTTTTTCGAATATTGAAAATGTGTTATGAAGTAGACACCATTATGATAATTGGAAATTCAGCTTTTCTGTCTTCCCAGAATATGAATATATATGTGTGTGTATATGTATATTTAATATAATTATATATGCATACGTATACACACAGGAACGAGAGAAAAAGATATAGATAGATAGATATTTCTAATACAATTAACACATCATGTACACTTCACCTGGTTGCTCCTTGGTTGTCTTTGACATCCCCTTGATATTTATTTAGATTCATGGAAGTGCCTTGACTTTGAACTGAATAGGTAGCAGAACTAATAAGTTTAAAATCAACAATTTCCAACATTAAAGTTATACAATTAGAGAATTATAGCCCCAGTGATGTCTGTTTGTCTACTTTGTTCTTTGTCAGATGATCAAGGCACAGTTATGTGAAAATTCTACTGAGACTTGATTTCCATTGACTCAAAATATCTATGGTGAAGTTAAGCGACTCGTTTTCATCCGTTTTGTGGAAAGAAACCATTCACCAACCATATGGGGGGAAGGGGGCATGACATATATGGCAAATTTCATGACTGTTATCCCCAAATTTATACTCCTGAATAATGCATTTAATTTGAAAGGATTCTCTTTCCTGTAATAGGATGTGCTAACCTGGAATTCAAAGCCTGCCTTAGATCTGGCTTTATTCTGTCTAGTGCAGACAGTTTGATAGCATTGTCACCTCCACACATGAAAGGGAAATGTGTTTTTTGTTTGGGTTTTTTTTTTTGCCAAAAGTTGTGCTATTTTCCCAGTTTCATTTTAGACTCCTAAGTCATGTAGAACATTGGCTCAGCGACTACAGAGTCTCGCTGAGTTGGTGTTTTTCTCATTGCCTATTATTCCAAGAAACTATGCTATTAACTCACCAGGTAGTGTTTCAAACAGGAATCCTGAGAATCTAGAGAGATTCATATATAGGAATGCAAGAGATTTTAAAGGAAGGTTGTTATGTGTCTATATAATTTTCGAGGAATGCATTTCAATAAACATTTTTTAAGCTACCACTATGTGACCTTGGAAAAATGACTTCCCCACTCTGGGCCTTATCTTTAAAATGAAAGAGAGGCACTAAGTACCTCTCAGCTCTCTCCCACCTCTTAACATTCTACTTTCCAACATTTCGCATTCACCTAAGGTGCTGTTCTTTGCTTTTTAAGTTCCTCTGAGCTTAAATTGCTTAAGCAGAATTTCCAGCTTGCTGCTGCTGCTGTTATTTTTAAGAGATTTTATTGAAACTCTGAGCAGTCTCTAAATTAAAGAACCTCAAGTGTCACCTACTTATCAGAATACTTTGGATTGAAGACTATCAGTGGGAGAAGCTGACTTCCATTTCAGAGAAGGCATTGGGGACATTTCTAGTTCAGGAATAACTGTCATGTATACTGGAAGGTAAACTGACCCAGGAGGCAGGAGTCAGTTCTTTTCCTAGCTCTGCCTCTGTCTGTGTGATCTTGGGCCTCGGTATTCTATAAAGTGAGGGAGTTGGACTAGATAACCGCCAAGGTCCAACAACCTGTGTTAAGGTTCCTTCTAGCTCTAACATTCTATGCTCTAACAATCTGTGTTCCATCCAGTATGAACATTATTTTAGTCCACTAGGATATATTGTCCAAAGTGGTATGCTGAGACTTTTAGAGAAACTGCAGTGGGCCAGGTCAAGCATATTTGCTCTATTGAAAATGCAATCTACATTTCAGAGTAGAAACAAAACAATTTTTGACCCAAGGCCATTTGTGATCATCATGTTATTGGGCAATCTTTAAATATTCTATTTCTAATTTTCAGAAATGGCTTTAGCTATATTTACAACATTTAACATATGAAAAATCTTTGGGAAAGTGGTTTTTTTTAATGGAATGGTTGTGTAATGGAATATTTCACATACTGGTTCAGCCATAAAGCTTAGGGCTGATAAACAAAGCGTCTCAAGCCAAATGGCCCCTCAGCTAACCCCAATTAAAATAAAGATTTCATTCCACTCTGTCCTGACAGAGGGGAACATATTGTTGCCTTTAAGGGAGTTTGGTTTAGTTAATGAAAGAATTTTATTTCCTTCTCCCCCCCCATGCCCCTCCCTCCAATACAGTACCTAATTAAATAAGATTCAATTTGTTACAACTGCTGGTAGGAAGATATTAACTCTTTTAAAGCTATGCTGCATCTACTAAGATAGACATACTATTTCTGAAGCTGAGTCTCTGCATAGTTTTTAAAGAAAAAAGAAGTTACTTAAAAGCCAAACAGTCTTAAAGGTGTATCTGTTTCTATATAACTTCTGGTGCCTTATGTATATCAAGAACTATGCATTCTATGTCTGAAACATAAATTCTAAAAATAGTGTAATCGTACAATCTTTCTGAGATACTCATTAGAACAAAGAATGTTAAAACATTCTACTTTATGCCAAGAACACCATGCAAGTCCTTTCTTCTCTTGCCTCTATCTATGTGATCTGGTCCCTTCCCCATATGAGAAGGGATCATAAAACATACAATGTGAAAGCATCTTTGGAATATAGAATGTTTGGTCATGTAATGGTAATACTATAAGGAACTTAAAGACCCAAAGTGTTATATATGGAACTATATACTATACTGTTCCACAGGACACTGACTAGAAGAACCCTGGGTGGGAGGTTATCTAACAGCAAATTACATATATCACAAGAGCAAAGTGACTTGCCCAAGATACACAGCAAGTTAAGGCTGTACCTCATTCTCATACCCTGGATTCACTTCGAGCTCCCAGCTCAGTTCATTGCTCATTCCATTCCACCCCATTGCCTCTTCACTTTCCATGTTTACATAAGTCTTTGTTTCCTCAAAGCATTTGTACTTTTACATATTTTAATTTGCTGATAATGTTAGCTCCATCCATAAAATATCTTTCATGCAAGAAGTTGTATCTGTTAAAATATGTTAGGTAACATAAGTTGTGTACGAATGCCAGATTATCCTGGAGTTCCTTTGGAGTTATTGTGAATAAACATGTGAATGCCTAAGGAATTCATCATTTAACAGTAGCAGTGAACAACAGCAGGAGTGCTTTTTTACTGTTCCATACACCAGTCTGTCATTGATTTTGCTATGTGTCAGCAACCCATCTTGGTTATTGGCTTCATAATTACAGAATAGCATTTCTTGGTATCAGTATGAACAAATTCTTTTAAATTCAGTTAGTGACTACAATTGTAGATGACCCAAATGACAATGGAAAGATTTATGGTTGGTGTAAGCGTATTACCAAGGATGATTTGTATTCAAGAAGTGCCCCTCAAAAAATCAAAGATATATATAAATGGACAATGAGGTAAGTAAGGCATCTAGCAAGAGTAAAGGATAAAAATAAAAAGAGTGAAGGATAACCAGTACAAGTTGCACAGATGTTCTTGAAAAGTAAAACCACAGGGGAAGGTTTCCCAAAGCATTGGATAGTTCTTCTATAAGGGATTTTTGGAAAGTTGTGGATAAAAATTGCACAGGATGAAAGAAATAGGGGAGTTGTGTTCTACACTAGAAAAACCTATCTACTCTAATTGTATATACTGCATCATCTCCCAATCACATCTCAGTCCCTTACAGTCTGACTTCTGATATCACTAATGAACTGAAACTGTTATCTCTGAAGTTACTAGCTATCTCTTAATTGCTGAATCTTATGACCTTTTCCCAGCCATCATCTTGGTCTTCTTAACTTCTTTGTACCTTTTTCCATTGATTGGTTCTTTGAAATCATGTAGACTTTGACTACTCCCTTCCCCTAAGTACTCTTCTCTCCCTTGTCTTTCATGACACTATACTTTCCTAGTTCTCCTCTTACTGATATGAATATTCTTTCTTAGTGTCCTTTGTTATGTCCTTATCCATGACCAACCTTCAAACTATAGCTATACCCCAGAATTCTGTCAGGACACATTTTCTCTTCTTTTTCTGCATACACTCTCTTGATTAATTTTGTTAGCTCCCATAGGACTAATTATCCTTTCTATACAGATGACTCTAAAATCTGTGTATTCAACCCTAATCTCTCTCCTTTATCTGGTCCTTTATCAATAACTGCCTGTTAGACTTCTCTACATGTATACCCATAGATATATTCAAACTCAACATGCTCAAAATGGAACTCTTTATCTAGGCTACTGCTGCCATTTTCTTGCCAGCCCCCTGCCATTTCAATCTTGAACCAAAAACCATGCCCTGAAGTACTTAACCATTTTGACTTCAGAAATCCCAATCTGGACCTCCCACTGTCCTAAGTGAGGATTCATGTAGCCAATTATATCTCAGCAGCCCCAGCCATCTTGCTTCATTTGTCTCCTGGGACATTTTCTCTGACATCTTCCCTGCTACCCCACATGTATATTCTCTGTTTTCCCCCTAACTTTCTAGTTCTAGAACCATAATCAAATAAATACTATAATTGATGCTAGAAAAGGTATATTAATCTATTCTCCCATGACTCTACTCACCATCACTATAATTATTTGAGCCAAATAAAATACTCCTCCTTGGCCACCACTTCTGTGAATGAATCGTTACCCCCCCATCAGAATACAAGTCCTTTGAAGTCAGCAACTGTCTTTGCTATTGTATTTGTATGCCCAGTGTTTAGCACATAAGTACTTAATACATGCTTTCTTCATTCATTTGTTCATAAACCTGTCCTTTCTCCAAACTTCCCTGTTTTTGTTCAGGCCACCACCATCCTTCTACTTCCTCAGGTTCACAACCTCAGAGTTATCCTTGACTCTTCACTTTCCCTCTAGTCTCTCTTCTGAGATAATAAGCTAAAGGGTAAAAATGAACATACTTTATGAGGATTATCAAAGAGATTAGATATCTGACTTCCTTTAGACTGCCTTTGTTTGCCTCGTGGATTTCAAAATACCAAATACAGCCTGCAGTTCAGAAATATCAAATAATGAACTACTGTAAATTCACAAGAAACTATTGACCTTATGTTCCTGTATCAAAGTATGGGGAAAGGGGTAAAATGAAAAGATTTTCTTTCCTTAAAGGAAGAAAAAGACCTCATTCAGAGCCTTCAAAAACATTCAAATTCTACTTTTCAAATACTGATACCTTAAAATAATGATAATAAAAATAATAATTCATTTATATATCCTTTAAATGCTCCCCTCAGAACAACCCCATGAGGTAGATAGTAGAAGTATTGTTATCTCCCTTTTATGGATGTGAAAAATGAAACTCAGAGAAGCTAAGCAACTTGCCTATAATAACAGATAATTTCAGAGACAGGATGCAAATCCTGGGTCTCTGGTTCTAAATCTAGCACTTTCTAAGCCCTTCAAATTTTAGTGAACAATCTCCTTGCCAAAGGGTATCTTTGATACTGATATCCTGTTATGTGACTTGGTCAAATTTATATAGCTGGAAAATAGTAAAGCTAAGTCTTGAACTCAGGTGTTCTGACTTCTAACTTCAAATTCTGACTTGTCATTAAACCTTGTTGTTGTTCAGTTGTTTCAGTTGTGTCCCACTCTTCATTTCTTGGCAAAAGTGCTGGAGTAGTTTGCCATTTCCTTCTCCAGCTCATTTTACAGGTGAGGAAACTGAGGCAAACGGGGTTAAGTTACTTGCCCAGGGTCGTACAGCTAGTTAGTGTCTGAGGCCAGATTTGAACTCAGAGAGATGAGTCTTCCTGACCTCAGACTCTAAACACTGTGCCACCCAACAGCCTAGGATTAAACCTGGCTGCCCTGGGGGGGAAAAAAAGGACAGTTTGAAGATTTGAGTATAGAACTTTCTAACAAACTCCTAGAGATATATCAGTCATCTTATCTTATTATAATAAATACTTTATAGAAATTACATTCCTACGCTGTAGTTGAATTGGAACCAAAGTCCATTTCTCTCTAGTGAATTAAAAAATGAAAAAGTAAATCAACCCAACAAAGTTTTGGTTTTGGTTGGGAGCAACGTGGCTAAAAAGACACCATCAGCAATGTACTACTGGAAACAGAAGTGGCCTCATCATGTGCCTAGAGTTAGAATGAATGGATAGATAGCCCTGTTGCTTGCCCTGATACTTGTTTTGATATATCTCTGATCCCGTAACCATGGATGTCCACCAGTTCAACCTGAAACCTACTCATGTCTTCTCATCCTATGTGCTTCTTGCTGATGATTTACCATAAATGCTCCATAGAGAATCAGCCCAACATGCTAGAAGATTCCCTTTGTCTTTTAATAGTTTGTGAATACCAGTGTAATACTTGGCCTGTCCCATGTATCATCCTCTTTGAATAGCCTATCCTATTTGAATAGCCTATGAATAGCCTATTTACTTTTCCTGTCATACATATCCTTGATGATGTATTTTCTACCACTTTTTGCATGTGAGTCATCTTAAATAATAAGCTGAGCCTATTAATGCCCACCATACATTTTTAAAAATATTTTTTGTTACCAAACAGAACAATCATAGTAGCAAAAGATTCCCAAACTTCCTAAAGTTAAGCAAATGAGCATTTTAACAAGTGGTTATGAGTGATTCTGTATTCCAGTATGCATTTCTTATTTATGATTGATAAAAGAAACTAAGACCATGTTCATCAGCTCTGAAAAAGTTAGTGTTATCTATCATATTTTCCATTAATTCTGTTGCTGTTTGGTGCCATCTTCCTTTACATTAAGTCTTATAGTTCTGCCTTTTTCTCTGCATCACTTCCTATAAGTCTTCCCACCATTATTTGTATTTTTTATATTCATCACTCCTTATGGCACAATAATATTCTATTACATTCATGTACAACAGTTTATCCATTCTCCAATTGCTGTTCACATAATTTGTTTCCAGTTTTTTGTCATTTGGTATTACAAGTAGTGCTGCTATAAATATTTTGCACAGTTGGATCATAGGATCATAGTTTTAAAGCTGAAAGAAAATCTTCTAGTCCAATCACCTCATGTTACAGATGACAAAACTTAAGACCAGAGGGGTTGTGACTTGCCCAAGGTCATATAGCAGAGTTGACATTCCAGCCTAGATTTTCTAACTCCAACTCCAGCACTCCTTCCACTCTACCATATTGGTGTTGGTTTTTCTTCATGTCATGAGCCCTCTTTAGCTATAAACTGTAAAAGCCCACAGTGCATCTATCCATTGCCCTTTGTGTTACCAGCAATTTGACTTTCTGAAGATCATAGAGTTTGTTCCATTATTTACAGCTGTAGAGCATCCCCAGAGAATATGTGTGTCAGGAGCAACTTGGAATCATTGAAAGTGTTATTCCCAAAAGCAATCCAACCTAGTGTCTTCTTTTTTTATTCAGTTCTGGACCCAGTTCATTTACTATCTGTGGTCCCTGTCCAAGTTGTGTATATTGATGGGTTAACTCACTGGGTTGCACATTCAACTATGTTCCTTAGTCTGGACAACATGAGCAAATATACTATATAAATTGATAAGGCACATCTCTTTTCAATGGCCAAGGATATCACTGAGTCTGCATGAAATATTAAAAAAATCAGAGGGAAAGTTTAAATAGAGCATTGGACTTGAAGTTTACTCTTGGTTACATACATGGTTACATACATTGGATACATTACATTCTTGGTTACTATGAGCAAACTCTGAACCTCACTGTATTTGTTTATATAAAATGAAGATGTAATGATGGATGTGACAATAATTTGTAAACTGTAGTGATAAATAATCAACATCACATAGCGCTTTAAGGTTTGCAAAATGCTCTACAAATGTCACCTCATTTGATCCTCACAAACCTTGTAAAATAGGTGCTTTTGTTTTATCCATTTTATAATTGAAGAAATAGAGGCTGAGAGGTTAAGTGACTTACCCAGGTCACACAGCTAGTAAGTTTCTGGGACAGGATCAGCTGTTATTATTATGTAATTCCTATTACTCTTTGGTTAAACACGTTTGCAAAGACATAGTACTGTGTGCATTGTACATTTCTAATACCTACTACAGTGAGCCTTATCTGTTATTCTTGAGGTTGCTGTTCTTGCTCTGGCTGTGCCATTTATTAGCTTTGTGACAATAGCAGGACTCTTCTCTGAGCATCACCCTCTTCATCTATAAAATTGAGATAAAAATATTTGTATCATTTACCTGCCTGTCATTAGGTTGTTATGAGGAAAGTGGTCTGGAATTGTGAATTATTATTATTATTGTTGCTGACAATTTTTATGTGTTCTCCCAGCAAGATATTCTAAGCAACTGGAAGACAAAGATTCAAAAAAGAATTAAAGAAGGGAAGATACCCTGTTATCCTCACCCTGTCTTTTCATCTTCCAGCTAGATAGCACAGTGGATAGAGCACTGGACCTAGAGTCAGGAAAATCTGAATTCAAATCCAGCCTGAGACACTTACTACCTTTGGGACTCTGAGCTAATCACTTAATTTCTGTCTACTTCAGGTTCCTCAACTGTAAAATAAGACTAATAATAACTCCTTCCTCCCAGAATTGTTGCAAGAATAAAACAATATTTGTAAAGCACTTTGCCATCCTTAAAGTACAATATAAATACTAGCTGCTATGATGATGATGATGATGATGATGATGATGTCATGTTCTTTGATTTTTGTGGTAGCTTTGTTTAGGTAGCGAAATAAGGAAAGAGGAATCAAAGTACTACTTGACAATTCCCTCACGGACATATTCTTTCCATGGAGACCAGAGGAAAAGGGATGTGAATAGTTTTCTTGGCACATAGTAGGCTCTTAATGTTTATTGATTGATTTGTTATGTAGATCCGTTATAACTGGATGTTCCATAGGGCGCTTAAACTCAATATGTCAAAAACTGAACTAATTCTTTTTTCCCAAAAAAATCTTTCCCCCACCTTCTGAATTTCCCTATTCCTGACACGGGTACCACCATTCTTCTGGTCACCCAGGATCACAACCTTGGTATAGATAGTGTCCCACATATCCAATCAGTTTCCAAATCTTGTCATTTTCACCACCAGTTGCATCTCTGGCATGCCCATCCCCTTCTCTCTACTTACCACCACCCTAGTTCAGGCACTCATGGCCTCTCACCTGTACATTTGCGGTAGCTTCCTAATTGATCTTCCTGTCCCAAGTCTCCTTTCTCTAACCCATCCTCTAACTGCCAAAGTGATTTTTTTCAAAGTACAGGTCTTACTATGCCTTTCCCCTACTCAGTAAACTCCAATGGTTCTCTTTGCACCAAATATAAATTCTTCTGTCTAGCTTTCAAAGTCCTTCACAGCCTTGGCACCAACTTTCAAGTACATTATTCCAAAATTCTCTGACTCCAAGGTCTAACCTACTTGCCGTCTTCTATTGTTTCATTCTTTTGGTTTTGTTTTATTGTTTCTTGATTTCTTATAAAGTCATTTGCTTCCATTTGCTCCATTCTAATTTTTAAGGAATTCTTTTCTTCAGTGAATTTTTGGACCTCCTTTTCCATTTGGCCAATTCTGCTTTTTAAGGCATTCTTCTCCTCATTGCATTTTTGGACTTCTTACCATTTGGCCTAGTGTGTTTTTTAAGGTGTTATTTTCTTTGATATTTTTTTTGTGTCTCCTTTACCAAGCTGTTGACTTGTTTTTCATTATTTTCTTGCATCACTCTCATTTCTCCTCCCAATCTCTCCTCTACCTCTCTTACTTGATTTTCAAAATCCTTTTTGAGTTCTTCCATGGACTGAGACCAATTTTTCTTAGAGGCTTTGGTTGTAGGAGCTTTGACCTCATTGTCCTCCTCTGAGTGTGTGTTTTGATCTTCCTTGTCACCATAGTAACTCTCTATAGTCACAGATTTTTTTTGTTGTTTGCTCATTTTCCCAGCCTATTACTTGACTTTTAACTCTTTATTAAAGTAGGGCTCTGCTTCCAGGATGGAGGGCACATTGTCCCGAGCTTCAGGGGCCTTGTGTAGCTGTTTTCAGAGACACTTCCAGGGGACCTGCAAGTTCTCAGCTCCTCCAAGGTGATATGATCTAAGGAGAGGTGTTTACTATTCTCCTGGCCTATGCTCTGGTCTGTGAGGGACCACAAGCGCTCTTTTCTGCCCTGGAACTATGAAGAGGGTCCCCCCTCCACTGTGGCCACAAGCTCTGGAGTGCTAGTGCTCCTTCTCACCCTGGGACTGCTACCCAGGACCTGGATCTGAGTATGGGCAAAGCAACAGAGTCCTTCCTCAGTGCTAGCAAAAAGATCTCTGTAATCTCCTTCTGACCAGTTGTTTGACTTCCTTAATGTCTGTGGGCTGAGAGCTCTAGAAGCAGCCTCTGCCTCTGCTAATTCAGTCACTCCCAAGTTTGCTGGGGTCAGGGCTGTGCTGGGGTGGCCTTTGTTGGACTGTGCTCCACTCTCACCCAGATGTGATGGACCCTTCCTGCTGACGTTCCAAGTTGTCTTTGGCATGTGTGGGCTGAGAGGTTTGGAAACCACTACTGCTGCCAGTGATTCAGTCGCCCCGAGGCCTATTCCTAATCTACTGGGACTGGGTCTACACTGGCGCAGCCTGTGCTGAGCTGTACTCCGCTATCACCCTGGTACAACCACACCTTTCCTGCCCACCCTCCAACTTGTCTTGGGCTGGAAATTTGTTTCACTCCATCTTTTTGTGGGTTTTGCTGCTGTAGAATTTGTTTAGAGTCATTTTTTAGAGGTGTTTAGAGGAGTTTGGGAGAGAATTCAGTAGAGTCCCTTCCTTTACTCTGCCATCTTGGCTCTACGTCTGCATACTTGCCTTCTTGCTGTTTCTCATAGAATATTCTATCTCCCATTTCCTCACCTTTGCACTGGCAGTCTCCCATGAATGGAATGAACTCCCATCTCCTAGAATCCCTGCTTAAGTGACACCCACATGAAGACTTTCATGCGCCTCTCACCTGCAGCTAGGTGGCACAGTGGATAGAGTGTTGGACCTGGAATCAGGAATGTGAGTTCAAATATAGCTTCAGACACTTAACCACTGTGTGACCCTGAGCAAGTTACTTAATCTCTGTCTGCTTTAGTTCATTTAACTATAAAATGAGGATAAGGATAGTACCTATCTCCCAGGGTTGTTGTGAAGATCACATAAGATAATATTTGTAAAGAGCTTATCACAGTGCCTGGTATACAGTAGGGGCTTAATAAATGCTTGCTGTCTCCTTCAGCTGCTAGTGCTCTCCCTCCCCTTCAAAATGTACTTTGTATTTATTATGTATGTGTGTGTGTGTGTGTGTGTGTGTGTGTACACATGTTGTCTTCACTGATAAGAACACAAGCTTCTCGAAAGCAGAGACCATTTTTGTTTTCGGCAACTTCTAGCACAGTGACTAGCACGTAGTAGGTGTGTGGCAAATGTTTGTTAATTGCTTGATAATTAGTTTAACCAATCCACTAGGATATGGAAATAGCTATTATACATAACATTTCTCATAATGATATTTGCTATACTAGGATTTTATGTATTGTCATTTTTCCAGAGCTTTGGATATTAAAAATATCTCTTAATAGTAAACATATAAATTCTGTTTAAGTGTATCTTTATAATGCTTAACTTCAAAGTAATGGAATTTTCCCCTTTCACAACGGTGCCCACAAAATCCTATTCTGATGTCTCAGCCTGCCATGGAGGTGACCCTGGATTCTCAGTGACTATTCCAGCAGAGCACAAGCTCTTGGCAGATTCTGACATGCTGGGAAGGCATTGAATATGGTCCTGGAAATAAACTCTGTATACTTTTTGATGACAGACCTTGCTGAGTTTACAGAGGCTCACCATCAGTAGGCTAGCCAGTTGGTGAGGAGTTCTTTGGCCATGGCAACCCATGAAACAAAGAAAAACTTAAAATGGCTTCCCTCCTAACGTCCCCTTCCATTTCTGCAGTGATGGTAGCAGTGTGGCAGGAAATGAGTGACTGAGGCCTTTAAGAATCACACTTGGCTATAAGTGCTGTAAACATGAAATCTTTGTCCAGTGATCATCAAGTGTTTTTTCTACTAGCAGAGTTGTATCATTTTAGTCTTAACATTCTTGATGTAAATGAAAGCAGAAGACAAAAGGAAGCTGCACAGTTCTTTTCATTATACTAAGCTTTTCCCTAAAACAAAGACCCATCTTTTAAAAACCACTATTCTTCCAATGATATTTTATGGCTGACAATTGTGGAATGATGTACCCTCCAAAGAGTGGCAAGCTGGAGTCAGTGTGAGCAGGCTGTAACATGTTACATATGAGGAATTACACCAGAGAAACAGTAGAAAGGCTGTTATTAGAGATAAGAAAAAAAAAAGATAAGTTAGGATAACTGAAGGATAGCCTTTGTGGTCTGTTGGTATCCATTTTATGTCAAGATAGCACAAATAAGTTACTGGAAAGTTATTTAATGAACTCTCTTTGGCAGACTTGTGGGGAAAAAATGAATAAAAGTTGTTCATGATGGAGAGGCATAGATAGGTTACAATCTGCATTGTTAGAAGGAGTGCTACCTTCATCAATGAGGTCATGGATCCATTGAAGTACAATATTCAATATGTCATTATAGTTCATGAAAATCAGTATGAAGTAAACTCTACCTTTTGATGCATGGTTTATAAGAAATCATTATTTTTGTGGTTTTGCTCATGAAAACAATATTACATTTCTTACGAACCTAAAAAAGTTGGTTTATTGTACTTTTGAGACCTAGAATTTTTCTAAGGAGACAAGGGTGTAAAGAAAAGGTCCATCAGACTAGACCTAACAACTAGTTTGAGATAGTGCCAGAACCAGAATTGCAAGCTATTACATTGTATTTTCTGCTACCTCAAACACATAAAAATCAAGTGAACCTAATTTTTAAATTAAAAAGTAACACCACTGGCCAAGAGAATTTTTTTAAAAATCACAGAAAAAGTTTAATAATATTAATACACAAATTATTTTTATGGCTTCACAACCAATATTTTAAGCAGCTTTTGCAAATGTTACTTAAGTTGCTGTTTCTGTCTCTAAGTTGGAAAGAATGACCTATATCCAAAAACAAATTTACATATTTCTAATTATAGTAACTTAATAGATACCCTCCAATTTGAATGAACCCATCAATATTTATTGGGCTGCTTTTTTTTTTTTAATTTTTGAAACCAAAATTACCCTAGATGGCTATACTCACAAAGTGTACCAATGCAAAGTGAACTGACCTTTGAGGTCATTGCAAAATTTAGCCTCAGATTTCTAGATGGTAGTTTCATCTGTAAATGACCCATAACATCAATAAATGGTATTGTAACTTCATCTAATTAAGTTTTGTCAAAATGTAGAATTCACCATTGACCTGAAATTTCTTTGAAACTGATCTGATTAACAAATTTTATTGTGCTCTTTTGCCAAGATCTGTTTTCTTCTCTGATTTTTCAGTCCAGCAGAAGCTCTCATTTGTGTAAAGTGCCATTGGTAATTAACAGAAACTGTGCTCTTCAGAGTGAGGCAAGAAGACTCAGAATCATACAATCTGCATCTCTGTGCTTAGGGCCAAATACAAGCCTGTAATTCTTAAGGTCACTGCCCTGTCGTATTAGAACAACAACCAAAAAAAAAAAAAAAACCAAATCCACCAGTGCTGAACATAGTGCATTCAAAATGTCCTTCTGAAGGCATCATTGTTGATGACAGTTTTTTTGGTTGGAACTGTGAGGTGATGGAAAAAGCCCTGGACTTGAAGTTTCAGAAGTCCAGAATCTGAGTCTTGCTTCTGCCACTTTCTACCTTTGTGACAACATAAGTTGTTCCACCTCTCTGGGCCTCACATTGCTCATCTGTGAAATGATCACTGAGAACTGGTCCCTTCCAATTCTAACAGGCTATGTTATATGTTCTAAGGTTACTTCCATTTCTGACATTTTATATTCTAACAGTTGATAGCCTAAAGTTCTTCAAATAGTAGCTTTCTATTTGAATATTCAGATATTCTTTGTTAAACTTCTCATCCTGCTCTAAGGTTCTTCCTCCTGGCCCTGCAAACCTTACTGTACTATCTTAATGATAAAATGAAACAGGATGTGTGACAGTTCTTTATAAGCTGGAAATTACTAAAATAAAAATCAGCTACTTCTTGGTAAACATGTTGGAGAGGGCCACAAGACTTTCCAATCCAAGTTTTCCTTTTGAAATCTCCTTTTTTGGTAACATTGGCTTAATGGTTCTAGAGTTTGCTTCTTACCTTTACACCTCTGAACAATTGATTTTGATTAGCAACGTTACACTCAGCATTTACTTTGATATCTCTGAGAACAAACAGTAATTTTAAATGCTTTTTTTTTTTGAACCAAATCATGACAGGGACATCAATCCTTCCTCTGGTATATGAAGTCCTGTAATATTAATTGGCTGTCAGATTCTGAAGAAGTAGTGGATTAATGTGCTTGATTGCAGCACATTGTTCAGAGACTGAAGTTTGATCCTGATGTCCCCAGTCTCTGTACTTAATGCAATTACAGATATGCATTCAGGACATTTGAGTGGATTGCATTTCATTAATATGATTTGAGCGGACAACATTAAGCTGCTGTCGGGCCCTTTCTGACAGCTAATTACTAAAATGAAGCGTGTATATTTCTTAGGAACAATGGCATACTCATTGGGACCATGAAAACAATAGAGAAATAGTGCTTTAAAACTGGGATATTACTTTCTGCACTTGTCATGACTCTAAAGATTGGTATTTTAGTGAGAAGTTGGAAGAAGGGAGGACCTTAAAATGAAATGTTAGAGCTAGAAAAGATCTAGACTCTGTTTTTAGAGAATAGAATGCAAAAATATAGATGTTAGTACTAGAAGGACAGTTAGGACAGAGTCTAAGAGTGACAAAACATGAAATAATAAGTAGCAAAACTGGGACTAGAAACTAGATCTTCTGATTCATAGGATCATGGATGAAAATCTAGAAAGAACCTAGAAAAGTCACTGAGTCTAGCCTCTTATTTTACAGATGAGGAAACTGAAGCCCAGAAAGGTTAGGTGACATGTTACCCTGAGTTAGCCAGGGTAACACAGCTAGTAAATGTCTGGGGTGGGATCAAAAACCAGTCTTCCTGCTTCCAAGTCCAGCACCCTATATTACCTCTCCTCTCCTCTCCTCTTTCCACAGTCAGGAATGGCAATTAATTAAATTTTAATCTTCATTTTCCTTAACCTCTCTATAACCTTTGACACTGTTGATCACCTTCTCCATCTTGATACTCTTTTCTCTCTAGGTTTTTGAGACACCATCTTTCCTGATTCTCCTGCCTATTTGACCATTCCCTCTCATTCAAGTTTACTGGATCCAGGTCACACCCTCTAACCATAGATGTCCCACGTGATTCTGTCCCAGGTCCTCTTCTCTATGCTACTTTGCTTGATCTCATCAGCTCCTATGAATTTAATTACCATCTCTATGCTGATGATTCTCAATTGTGCCTATCCTGTCCCTACTCTCTGCCAACCTCCAATCTTGCGTCTCCAACTGCCTTTACAGACATCTCGTTTTGGATGTCCAGTAGATATCTTAAACTAAACATATCCAAAATGGAACTCATTATCTTCCCCCCTCCCCAATTACTGTAGAGAGCCATACCATTCTCCCAGTCCCTAAGGATCCCAACCTAGGAGTTATCCTAAATTTCTCACTATTTCTCATTCCCCATGTCCAATCTGTTGCCAAGGCCTGTCAATTTGCAACATGTCTCAAATATACCCTCTTGTCTCCTCCGGTACTGCCACCACCCTAGTGTAGGCCCTTATCACTTCGTGCTTGGACTGTTTCAGTAGCCTGCTGGAGGGTCTGCCTGCCTTGGGGGTTTCTCCCAATGCATCCTTCATTCAGACACCAAAAGCATTTTTCCCAAAGCCCAGGTCTAACCATATCATCCACCTACTCAATAAACTCCAGTGGCTCCCTATTACCTCCAGGATCAAACATAAAATGCTCTATTTGGCATTCAGAGCCCTTTATAACCTGCCCTCTCCTGCTTTTCCAGTCTCCTTACACTTTACTCCTCACCCTGTGAGCTTTGATCCAGTGACATTGGCCTCCTTGATGTTCCATGAACAAGACACTCCATCTCTCAGCTCTGGACATTTTCTCAGCCTACCCCCATGCCCAGAATGCTCTCTTTCCTTATCTCCATCTCCCCATTACCCTGGCTCGCATTAAATCCCGCTAAAAAAACCATCTTCTACAAAATGCCTTTCCCAAAGCCTCCAAATTCTAGCACTTTCCCTCTGTTATTTCCTATTTCTCCTATATATAACTTGTTTGCATATATTTATTTGATGTCTCCCCCATTAGATTGTGAATTCCTTGAGGGCAATGATTGTCTTCTTTATCTTTTTGTATCCCTAACACTTACCATAGTTCCTGACACGTAGTAGTTACTCAGTAAATGTTTAATGATTGATGAATTGCCCTCTACAATAAGAAATAGAAGGATCAAGGGTAACACCATCATCCCACGCTTGTAATCTAGGAGTCATCCTTGACTCCTCACTATCTGTCTCCCCTTACATCCAATCTGTTGCCAAGGCCTGTTGGTTTCGCTTTTGCAATATCTCCAACATGGCTTCCTCTCTCCTCTGACGCTGCCACTGCTCTAATGCAGACCATCGTCACCTCATGCTTTGACTACTGCAATAGCCTGCTGATGGGTCTGTTTGCCTTAGGTCTCTCTCTACTCCAATCCATCCTCCATTTAGCCGCCAAAGTGATTTTCCTAAAGCATGAGTCCAACTATGTCATTTACACACACACACACACACACACACCTTCTATAGTCTCCATTGCCTCCAGAATCAAATACAAAATCTTTTATTTGGTATTCAGAGCCTTTTATAACTTAGCCTTACATCCCCACTTACCTTTTCAGTCTTCTTATGCCTTATTCTTACCACATACTCTTTAATCCAGTGACACTAGTCTCTCTGCTATTTCTTGAACAACACTAAACAAGAACATCACTCAACTTTGGGTTATTTTCTCTGACTGTCCCCATGCTCTCCCTTCTTATCTCTACTGGCTTCCCCAGCTTCTTTCAAGTCCCAACGAAAATCCTGTCTTCTATAGGAAGCCTTTTCCAAGCCCTCTTTAATTCTAATGCCTTCCCTCTCTAATTATTTCCTTTTTTTCCTGTATAGAGATTGTATATGTTTATTTGCTTGTCTCTCCCATTAGATCATGAGTTCCTTAAGGGCAAAGACTCATTTACCTCTTTTTGTATCCCCTGCACTTAGCACAATGCCTGACACATAGTAGGCATTTAATAAATGTATATTGACTGACTAAGGTGAAGAAAACTGGAATGGTAGGAGGGCATGGAGGACAGCCAACAAAAATATAGAGTTGGGAGATAGAATATCTAGTGTGAAAAACAAGGAGACCAGTGTTACTATATTGCAGAATATATGGAAGGGGGAGTTAGGTGTAAGAAAACTCGAAAGGTAGGAGAGAGCCAGGTTATAAAAGGCTTTGAAAACCAGAGGACTTTATATTTGATCCTGAAGGTGATAGGACCACATTACTCAACAGGGAAGAAACATGTTTAGACCTGCCTTTTAGGAAGATCAGTTGGACAGCTATATGAAAGAAGAGTAGGGAGACTAACCAGTAGACTTTTGGAATAGACCAGGCATGAGGTGATAAGGGCCTGAATTAGTGTGATGGCAGTGTCAAAGGAGAGAACGGGGGTTATAAAAAAATATTATGAAGGTAAAATTCATAGGATTTGGCAACAGATTAAATGTGCAGGGTGAGAGAGAGTGAGGAGTCAAGGAAGACACCAAGGCTCATGGAGGATGGTCATACCACCACAGTAAGAGGAAAGATAGGAAGACAGAGGGTTTGGGGAAAACAATAATGTGTTCAGTTTTAGACATGTGGAGTTTAAGATGGCTATGGGACATGTAGTTTAAATTGCCCATTACATAGTTGGAGATGTGACTCTGGAGGTTAGGAAAGAGAACCATGATCATAGAGATGGGAATTGAATCCATGGGAGCTGATGAGATCACCAGGTGAAATCATGTAGAAGGAGAAATGAAGAGGACCCAGGACAGAGCCTTAGGGAATACCCACCATTAGATGAAATCCCACAAAGGATTATCTAATTCAATCTCTGTCCAATGTATGAATTTCTTCTCCAACATCCCTCAGCTACATGGATCTCTAACCAATATAGGGACTAGATGGCTCACTTCTCCATGACTCTTATCCTTTCCCACATTCAGTTTCTTTGTCTGTAAAATAGATTTCTAGCTGCATTGCATATGTTACATTTTTCTGAAAATCACAAGAGATCATAGATCCTGCCATTCAATGCCCTCCACAGTCTAACTCCAAAATACCTTTCTTGCCTTATTTTCTATTGTTCTAACCAAATCAGAAGTGGAAAGGACCTCATAGGATCATAAAATCATACCATCCTAGACCTAGATCTGTAAGAGACCTTAGAGGTCATCCAGTCTAACCTCCTAATTTTATAGATAAGGAATCTGGGGTACAGAGAAGTAGACTTGCCCAAGGTCCCACAAGTAGTGACAGTCCCTAGTGTTGGGGATCCTGCTTGACCTCTCAAGTCTGCCCATTATGCCTTTAGATAGCTCTAATTGTTGGAAAGTTTTTTCTTACATTGACCATAAATTTGCCTTTCTGCAACTTTCCCCATCGTTCCCAGTTCTTCCTTCATATACTGTGTGTTACAGACACAGGACTGTCTTCCAGTCAGGAGAAGCTTGCATTTGAATTCTGCTTCCAACACTTCCTTTCTGTGCTACAGGCAATTCTTAACTTCTCTGAACTCAGTTTCCTCATCTATAAAATGAAAGTGCTGATAATAACCAAATCCAGACATCTTTCTGAATGCCCTGCCACTGCTCTCTCTGAACCATCTTACCTCCTGAGATCACATTCTGGATGACTTACTTCATTCAGCTGTGGAACCACCTTTCCTTGCTGTCCTGATTGTTAAGTTAGCCAACAGAAATACACAAAACCTACTCTCTCTAGCTGCCCCTACCAGGGGTCAGGAACCTGTGGCCTTGAGGCCACATATGGCCTTCTAGGTCCTTGGGTATGGCCTCAGCCCAAGTTTTACAGAACAAATTCTTTTTTTTTTTTCGGTTGGGCAATGGGAGTTAAGTGACTTGCCCAGGGTCACATAGCTAGTAAGTGTTATGTGTCTGAGGCCAGATTTGAACTCAGGTCCTTCTGAATCCAGGGCCGGTGTGCTATCCACTGCACCACCTAGCTGCCCCAACAAATTCTTTTATTATGGGGATTTGTTCTGTGAAGTTTGGATTCCAAGGACCACGCTTGAGGACCTAGAGGGCCACATGTGGCCTCGAGGCTGCAGGTTCCACAACTTTTTGGTTCAAAACCATTAATACCCCATCTAATCACCCATCCTGAGCTTTTTTGCCATGCATTCTGCAAACTTGTATTCCTCCTTGCCTCCATTCCTGCCCCACCCACCCCCAGCTTATACCTTCTATTCTAGAATAGTAATAAAATCTATGCTCCATTGATTCTGGAAAGGTCGTGTCAGTTGACTCCTCTGTGGCTCCATTCCTTTGAATTCTCAAAAGAAAATACCGTTCTCTGGCCACCGCTCCTTTTTATGTGTTGTCTCTTTCTAGTAAAATCTATGTAAATTTCTTGAAGGCAAAAACTCTCATTTTTGTGTTTGTATCCCCAGCAGTTAACACTGTGTTTGGTGCATAGTGTTTAACAAATTTTTTCATTCATTCATAGCAAACTTGAAAGTTTGCAAAATACTTTATATACGCTACCTCATTTGAACCTCACAACAGCTCTGTGAGATAGATATTAAATGACATTTTCCCCATTTTCAGATAAGAAATACTGTAATAACAAAAATTGGAAGAAATAATAGAAAAGGAAATTCCATTCAAAATAAACACAAAATTCATAAAATGTCTGGGAGTCAACCTACTGAGTCACATTAAAGACATACAAATTAAATTACAAAGCACTCAAAGACCACTTAAATATTTGGAGTGATACCTACTTACTGTTTGTGGTTGAGCCATGCCACTGTGGTAAAAATGATAACATAACCAAATTAATTTACATATTTAGTGTTATACCAATCACACTAACAAGGGAATCCTTTATGAAGCAAGATAGAATATCAGCATTTATTTGGAGGAACAAAAGGTCTAGAATCTCAAGGGAAAAGTAGCAGTGAGGGGGAATAGGACTTTTAGACCTTAAATTATACTAAAGTAGTAATCATTGCAACTATTTAGAACTGGTTAAAAAATAAAAAAGTAGATCAGTGGAACAGCTACCTAAGGAAGAATAAGAAAGAAACTCTTTGCACTTACTGTGCTTTCCCTTATATCATCATATTTTCTGTACATGGCTTCTCAACTCCAACTCTAATTAGATTATAAGCTTCTGAGAGAAGTATCTATGTAATACCTACTTTTGTATCTCCAACCCTGATCTTGGGGCCTTTTACATAGTAGATATTTAGTAAATGTTTATTCAATTGAGTTTACTAGAATAATGTATGGGATGGCATTTTATGAGCTGGAAAACACGTCATTGCTGAGCTACTGTCAATAATATTTGAAAGATCAGGGAAAACAGGTAAAAGGCTACAAAATGACAAATGTCCTGATTTTTACAAATGAAAAGAAAACTGGGTATGCATTCTTTAAGTTAGTGAGATTGACTTTAATTCCTAGAAATATTCAGTCCTGATCCTTAAAGAGATGGAAAGAAAAGGAAGCAGTGATTAAAAAGAGCCTGCCTAGCTTCTTAAAGAATGTATCATCCCAGAATAATCTTATTCCCTTGTGTAGATTTTAACAAATTATTTGATAAAATATCATATTAATCTTGTGGAAAAGATGGAAAGACGTAAACTAGATAGTAATGAAAATTGATAGACTTGGAATTGAATGAATGGCTGGATTCACAGAGTAGCTATTAATGAGTTAATATCAGCTTGACAAGAGGTCTCCAGTGGAGTATCCCAGATATCTGTGTTACATAACAGTATTTTTTCAATGACTTTTGATGAAGGCATTTGATAAATGTCATGCTTATTGAGTTTGCAGGTGACAGCTAATACAGTGGATGAAAGAATGCAGATCCAAAAAGGTTTTACCAGTCCAGGGCTTTGGTATGAATCTAATAAGATGAAGTTCAGTAGAGATAAATGTAAATTCTTATTATCATCCTCGTCATTCAGTTGTTTCAGTCATGTCTGACTCTTCATGACCCCGTTTGGGATTTTTTTGGTGAAGATATTGGAGTGGTTTGCCATTTCCTTCTTCAGCCCATTTTTACAGTTGTGGAACTGAGATAAACAGGGTTAAATGACTTGCCCAGGGTCACTTAGCTAGTAAGTGTCTGAAGCTGGATTCGAACTCAGGAAGATGAACTTTCCTGTCTTCAGACCCTGCACTGTATCCACAGCACCACCTAGCTGCCTGTAACTTCTTATACTTGGGTTTAAAACAAAAATGAACTTTAAAAGCACACGATAGGGGAGACATGGTTAGAAAGCAGTTTGTCTGGGGAAAAAAAAAGATGTGAGTTTTCTAGTGGACTACAAGCTCAATATGAGTCATCAGTGTGATGTGGCAGTCAAAAAAGAGAATGTGATCTTGACCTGCATTAAGAGAGGAAGAAATTCCAAGAATAAGAAAATGATAGTTGTACTAGAGTCTGCCCTCGTTGTACCACATCTGGAATGTTTTGTTCAGTTCTAGGTGCCACGATTTAAGAAAGCTATTGATTAACTGGAGAGTATACAGAGGACAAAAAGGATAGGTTAGGGACTTGACTTGAGAATCTAAGATTGGAAAAAAGAAACCTTGTGGTGGAGGAGAGGAGGACATGATGGCAGCATTTGAATATCTGAAAGATTGTCCAGTAGAAGAGAGATAATGTTTGATCCATTTGGCCTGAGAGTGCAGAACCAGAAATAATGGGTGGAAATTGCAAAGAGATAAATTTAAGTTTAATATGAGGAAAACTTAACAATTAGAGATGTCCAAAAGTATTAGGACCTGCCAAAGAGTTGGCAAATTCCCCTTCATGAGAGATCTTCAAGCAGAGAGTCTGGATGACCACTTGTCAAGTACATTACAGTGGAATTTCTTTTCAAATATGGGTTGGCATAGATAGCCACAGAAGTCCCTTCTAACTCAGAATTCTCTGATCCTGTGGTATGTTTGCATGCATGTGTATAGGTTATTATTTTCATTGTTTATTATTACTATAGCGTTATCACCTGTGGCTGACTGGACTTGTTATGTCCAAAGATACTGTTTAAAGGACTCATCATCCCCCAGCTCACTCAAGAAAACTTAATATAATAATAATAACACTCTCAATACATATGTCATTCAAGGATTGTGATTCCTATTTTACCTATGAAAAAACTGAAGCTCAGAAAAGGAAAGTAACTTACAGATTAAATTTGTTCTGCCAGGCCTGAGAATGCAGAAGAAGGATAAATATGTATGTAAAGATAGATTTACATACAAATCATCAATGGTCCTTTATATTACCAATAAAATCCAACAGCAAGAGATAGAAGAGAAATGCCCCTTAAAATAACAACAAACACTATAAAATACTTAGAAATCTACATTCCAAGACACACATAGGACTGTGAACACAATTACAAAACATTCTTCACACAAATAAAGACAGATCTAAATAACTGGAGAAATATTAGTTGTTTGTGGTTAGGCTGAGCCAATATAATAAAAATGATAATACTCCCTGAATGAATTTACTTATTCAGTGCCATACCAGTCAAACTACCAAAAGATTACTTTATAGAGCTAGAAAAAGTAATTTTTTTAAAAAATTCATCCAAAGAAACAAAAGGTCAAGAATCTCAAGGGAATTAATGAGGAAGTAAGGGGCGGGGCAGCAGTACCAGATCCCAAACTGTACCACAAAGCCTTAATCATCAAAACAATTTGATACCAGGTAAGAGATTGAAAGGTTGATCAATAGAGTAGATTAGGATACCATACGCAGAAGCAAATGAGCATAGTAGTCTAGTGTTTGATAAACCCAAAGATCCCAGCCATTACAGCAAGAACTCACCATTTCACAGAAACTATTGAGAAAACTAGAAGGCAATCTGGCAGAAACTATATATAAACCAATATTTCACAACATATACCAAGACAAACTCCATATGGGTACATAATTTAAATGTAAAGGGTGATGTCATAAACAAATTAAGTAGCATGGAAAAAATTACCTAACAAATAAATACATAGAGGTAGACCTATGAACAAATAAGAGATAGAGAAGAGTAATGGAGAAGTTCACAAGAGATAAAATGGACTGTTTGATTACCTAAAATTAAAAAGATTTTGTATAAACAAAACTAATGCAGCTAAAATTAGAAGAGAAGCAGCAAACTGGAGAAAACCTTTGCAGGAAGTTTCCCTGATAAAAGTCTCCTTTTTAATATATAGAGGGAACTGAGTCAAATTTATAAGAATAAGAGCCATTCCCCAATTGATATGAATATGTAGTTTTCAGAGGAAGTAATGCAAGCTATTAATAAGCTAATGGGGAAAATATACACTAAATCATTAATAATTAAAGCAATTAAAATTAAAACAACTCTGAAATACTATTTCACATGCATCAGATTGACAAAGCTGATGAAAAAGGAAAATGGCAAATGCTGTCCAAGCCATGGGAAAACAGATACATTTAATGCACTGTTGGTAGAACTTCGGCATTCTGGAAAGCAATTTGGAATTTTGCCCCCCAAAAATTATTAAGCTATACATACGTTTTGACCAGAGATATTGCTACTAGGTCTTTACTCCAAAGAGATCAAAGAAAGAGAAAAATGACCCATCTGTTCAAAAATATTTATAGCAGTTCTTTTTGTAGTGTTAAAAAATTGGAAACTAAGTGGGTGCCCATCAGTTGAGGGATGGTTGAACAAGTTACAGTATATGAATGTGATGGAATACTATTGTGTTGTAAGAAGTAATGATGGCTTTGGAGAAACCTGGGAAGACTTGTATGAACTGATGCAAAGTGAAGTGAGCAGAACCACAAGAACAATGTCATAAAGACAAATAACTTCAAAAGACTTAGAAACTCTGATCAGCACAATGACCTACCACAGTTCCATGTAACTTGTGTTCAAAAATGCTGTTCACCTCCAGATAGAGAGGTAATGGACTCAGAATGGAGACTGAGGGTTTTTTTTCCCCATGTGGCTAATGTGAGAATTTGTTTTGCTTGATTACAAATTACAAATTTCTAACAGGTTTTGTTTTTCTTGAGGGGGAAGTGGGAGGGAAAGAATTCGAAGCTGAAAATAAAATTGAATTTTAAAAAGCTAGATTTACACTTAATGTAAGGAAAAATCAATAATAATTAGAACTGTCAAAAATGGGAGTTTTAATGAAATAGAAGCACAATATAACCAATAGCTTTATATTTCAATCAAGAAAGATAATAAAAATTTTAGGATGCATTAACAGGGATATAGCATCCAGGACTAAGTGGTACAATAGTCCTGACCTTTGAAGCCCCCTTTCAGTTTGGAAATTCTGTGACATGTCTATGATTACATAGCTTATAGTAAGTATTGGAGCTGGGATTCAAACTCAGATCTCCTTCCTCCAACCGCCAGGTCATTGCCCTTTATGGGGTACTGCAAGATCTCTTCTTTTGATCTCCTTAACATATAATTTCTTGGAAAAAAAAATACTTCTAACTTCTAAGAGTTTCTGACTACTTGCCCAGGCCCCTCTGAGTCCCAAGGGACAGATGGAGCCAAAGCAATCACAGCAGCAGCTGAGAAGGATTTCCCTGGGAGGCTTTCACAGAGTATTTTCAATCAGAGTTGCTGTCCCCTGAGATATCACATCCCTGTTACCACACTGCTGTTGCTGTGGTTAGAGTCTGGTCCCTGCTAATCTCAGGCCCTTTCAATTCCCTTCCCTTTGTACTTTTCAACCCAAGGTGGAAGAGTGATCCTGAGATTGCACAAGGTAAGGTGTGGTCATTGTGTGATCTTCAATTTTTCCACCAGGCATCAAAACAGCCTCATCATATTTGAACCTAGAGACCATTGGGAAAGTTGGAATGATTCAGGCAACAGCATAACCTGAAATCCAGGGCCCCCAGGAAACCTTTTCAGAAAGGACCATTTCAGAGATGGGAGGATTTAGAATGTAGAATGTAAAGCTGGAAGAGACCTTAAACAAATGTTAGAGGAAAAGGGTGGAGGAAAAAGGAAGAAGGCACACACAATGGAGGAAGAAGAGGATATAGTGCAAAGGGAGAGGGGAAAGGAGGAGTAAAGAGGAAATTTGGCAGAAAAGGAGAAGGAACAAGTAGAGAAAGTTGAGGAGGAAAAGAAAAAGTTACACAAGGAAGAAAATGCAGGAGAAAAGGGAAGAAGGGAAAGGGAGAAGTTCACATTTCTATAGCACTGAATGATTGTAAAGCACTTTGCCTACGTTATCTTACTTGAGCCTTACAACCACCGTGTAAAATAGATACATAAATATTGTTATTCCCACATTACAAGTGGGGAAAAGACTCAGAGAAAGGAGGTGACTTGTTCAAGGTCACACAGCTAGTCAAGAGTTGGAGCTGGGACTGGAACCTAAGTGATTTTTCCACTAACCATTCTAATTTCTGAAATATTAATAAAAACCAGGACACATTCTACCAGCTGATATGGGGACAGAGGAGGAATCTGGCTTTTTTTTTTTCTACCATTGAAGCCCTCTCTATGGGAAACTTTTTCAGTTCAGGAGTTTGGAGGGAAGCTTTTCCTACAGGGCTAGCTAGCTGAATTGTAAGCATTTGTGCTTTCTACGGGGAGTTTTGTCAAGCCCCCTCTCCGTTTCTTTGGGGAGCCTAGATGAAGACAGCCACCACACAACTGGATCTGTTTCATGTTCTCGACATGAGGGATACTCTTTTTAGTTACAGTTTATGCTCCCTCTCTTTTTGTCTCCAAGAGGAAAGAGTTTACTTTGTGTAATGGTATCAGCTCTCTTGAACACTGTTTCTTTAAGAAAATCATAGCCTACTGTTTTTATTTGGAGGTGAAATACACAGTGATCCCTACACTGGTTACAGCAGGGCAGAAGCAAGAAATACTGTCTTGGTCCAAGTATAAGGCCCACCTTTATAATGAAGGTTCACCTAATTACAGAGTGTTAAAACTGGAAAGAACCTTGGAGACCATAGTTTACCCTTTCATTTTACAGATGAAGAAACTGATGCTCACAGAAGAGAAATTACCAGTCTAAGGTCACATAGTTCATAAGTGGAAGAATTAAGACTATAACCCAGCTATCCTGAAACCAAGTCCAGCGTTCTTTCCACTACAACAAGGGGAAATATGTATTTAAAAATACATGTAGATGTGTATACATATATGCATTTTAAAATGCTAAATGTAGACCTAATTTAATAGAAGCGGGATTTAAGGGAGCAGGGAATATATAATAATTATAATGCTTTAAGACTTCAAGAATGTTATTTTTTCCATGTAGGTATTCTCTTCATGTACAGATCCCATCTCCTATATATCTCAGTAAAGGAAATGAGTTGTTGTGACCAAAAAAAAAAAAATCACTCCTGCTGGTCAGCTCTCAGGTTATCAGCTAGTGTATCCCTAGACTAGTGCCTGAAGCCTTTTTAGCTTAGTCAAACATCCAAGCTTATGTTCCAGTGGCATAACCACCAAGAATTCAGGGTCACTTATATGCTATAATGTGATATCAAGGAAGACATCTGTGAAAAAATACTCCTAATGAAGTGATGGTGATGATGATGATGATGACGATGATGATGATTAATGGCCTGTATTTGGACCATTATAGTATCTAGCTTCCAAAATTTTAGGGCTGTGTCTTTTACAAAATTAAAAGGGCAAAGGGGAAGAGTTTACTATAAAATTAATGGAATGGCAGTGAGATAACTATCATTGAGCAAGAAAAGAAATGTATAATTTGTCCATTTAAGGGCTCTCTTGATGAGTAGGGAAAGATTCTTCAAATTGTAGAATACTCTCTGTGATTGACTTAACAATTCTTGATCTGCATTCTCATTCATTTGCCACAAAATGGTCTCTGTCATCAGGCATTGTCTCAGAGGAAATGGCATCTCTTTTACATTTTGAATGAGATGAATACAATGAATTCTGTATTTTACACATTTATTAACACTGCTCTACTTCCCTGTGGTCTTGTAAGCATTCACACCACTGAGCCAATGGTAGGTCGTGTGGTCTCCTGGAAAGAGGCTTAGATTTCTAAGTCCTCTCCTGCTAACATTCATTGCTGTCACCTTTTGCTTTCTTAGGATCCTTCCTAATATGCTTTGGCTCTATGAAACTGTGGCTTGAGGCAGAATACCAGGGTCTAAGTTCTAGCTCCACCACTTATTAGTTAAGTGACTTCAAGCAAGTCATTTAACCCCTCTGAGTCAGTTTTCAGTTTCCTCTTTTGTAAACTGGGAATAACATCACTCCCCTTACAGGGTTGTTTTAAAGAAAGCACTTTGTAAAACTTAAAGCACATCTTATCATCATGGTTAGAAACGTAGAATGCTAGAGCTGGAAGTGACTTTAAAGTTCATCTAGTCACCAAGCCTTTCATTTTAAAAATAAGAAAACAGAGGCCCAGAGAAGGGGAAGAACTTGCCCAGTGGGAATGCATGATAGAGCCCAGGCTTGAACTCTGGGTTCTGGGCCCCAGGTCCAGTGTTCTTTCCATTATACCAGAACTACTCCTTATTGCATTAGTGCTACTACTAATTAATTATACCATTTCACATTTGTGTAGTACTTTACAGTTTCCATAACACTTGAAATGAGGCCTCCTGATTCCTAGCCCAGTATTCTCTGACTACCCCCTCCTGCCCCAGGCAAGTTTATGTTGCTATGAAGAAACAGATTTCTATCTGCTCTCACTTTGAAGCTTACAATTCATGGGCTGTATTTTGCTTTTCCAAGGTACTTTCTGGTATATGGAGGGTTAAAGGCATTTCCAATCTCCCCAAAAAAGCATCAGTCAGGTACTCAGGTGCTGAAACCGTCCTCAACCACGTCAGTCACCCAGGGGCCTGATCAGCTGTTGTTCCGGGGTAGAGATTACAGGGCTTAATGATTAGCTGCAATAAGCTGCAGCTGATGCCAGCCTCTACCCCCTTTACACCTAATTAGCCTCATTAATGAGCTCTTCTGCTCTCCACAGAGAGGGCTTCCTCTTTGGAATAAGAGGCAAAAAAAAAAAAAATACCTTGCCCAGGTAGATGTGCTGAAACCTTTCATTATTGCTCACACCTGCAAAGCCGTGTGACTCATACTGAGTGATGTTGCTAAGCTGAAATCCAGCTTGTTTATGACCATGTGCCAGATATTAACTATTTCAAAACCTGTGGTTTAACCATGCATTTCCCAAATATTTATTAACACTGTGCAGAAAAGCAGTCATGTCTTAGTTATCTGTGTTGTTATCATAGCCCCTTCTATATACAAAGGTCTGTGAGGACAGTGACTGGGGACTTATCTGAATATTGTATCTCCTTTAGCAGAGAACACAGCTTTGCACACAGTAGGAATTTAAATCTATATTGAATGTTGAATTGATGTCCACTCTAATGGCTCAAACCTGGTTGAGTGAGATGTTGGGTACCCACAAAAATGAATTGAATTGATGCCTTTCTGAGAAGAGTCATAAAGGGCTTTAGCCTAGTGGATAGAGAGCTCCTTCAGAGTCAGGAACACCTGGGTACAAGTTCCTCTTCTGACATATACTGGCTGTATGACCCTGGATCAGTCACTTGTCACTTAACCTCTCAGTTCTTGCTGCTTGAGGGCTATATTTCAGTCCACGACACTCCAGAGTACAACTTGAACAAGATTCAAATGTACTTGGGAAATGTTTAACAAAATAAATACAAATACAGTTGAGCATAGTTAATGTTAATATGTAATTTTGTAAATCAATGTGCAGGCAGCAAGGATCCTTCCCTGTGGTTTAGTGTGCCCCTCCCTGCTTGTATTTAGTTTGCTACCACTGCTTTATAGAGAAAGTCTTAACCAGAATTGTTCAAGGGAGTTTATTCTATCAGGATTTCTCTATAAACACCAAGGAAATCACACAGTCCCTGGTATAGTAGAAAGAGTACCAGATATATCTTTAGGAGAACTGAGTTCAAGTTTGGCCTCTGCTTCTCACTAACTGCCTGACCTTAAGCAGTCCCTATTCTAGGGAACTGAGCCAGTCTTCTCACTTTTCCAGTGGGAATAATAATCACTCCTTATCTCATGGGAATGTTATAAGGATAAATTGGAAAAATGAAAGCCTGTTAACTATAAAACTATATTGTGTGAGGTGTTGTTATTGTTATTTTTAATATTTTTATTATCATTGAAACTTTTCCTCCAATAGCATAAATATCTGAAGGCCAGTGTCGTCCGAACATAAACACCCTATGTGATAAACATAAATAGCAAGAATACAACTAACTTTTGGAGCAAAAGCAAGTCTCTTACCACCCTGGTAGAGCAAAGCCACTTTTTTGCCTGTGGAATGCTTGAGTAAAGGCCCTCCAGCCTTGATCCTTCTTTCAGATTTTTACATTGCTGCTTCTTAAGCAATAGCCTGGAGTAGTTGAAAGAGAACTGAATCTGGAATTATCAGAAGGCTCAAGTCTCACTTCCAGATCCACCACTTACTCCCTATATAATCTTGAATAATATACTTCTCTTCTTACTACTTTCCTTGTCAGTAAAATGGGGATGATGGGATTTGCATTGCCTGCCTTAGACAGGTGCTGTGAAGAAAGCCTTTTGTAACTTGGAAAGTTCAGTATTAATTCCGTAAACTTTTAAGTATTTACCAAGAGATAGCATGGCATTGTGACTGGAGAATCGGCCTCAAAACCGGGAAGACCTGGGTTTGAGTCTTATCTTAGATGCATACTCATTGTGTGACCCTTGGCAAATCAATTAACTTCCAAGTACTCTCTTGGCAACTCCCTGAAACTATAAGTTGCCAGGAACATGCTGACCTGCATTGTTGGTGGAGGTTGCTCACTTTGGAGTTCCCTATGCCAATGAAATCACAGGCCTAGTCCCTATTCCTTTATTAAGCATCTACTACGTGCAGGGCATTGGCCAAGCAGATACAAAGATGAAAATCGGAGCCATGTCGGAATAAGCTATTATGAGTAATCAGAAAACATTTCCGTATAACTAGTCTTGTTTAAGAACTAGATTCATTTTAGAATGAGTTGAATTAAACAAATTATTTTTAAATGGAATCTATCAAATCAAAGCAATAGAATATTAACCTTTGAGCTGCTGATTTCCAAGCATTTGCAGGACAGAGTGAATCTGGCCCAAAACACTTCCCTACCTTATAACAAAGTAAACTTGATAATGAGGCATCATGATAGAGTAGAAGGAGAGTGAGATAGTAGGAGAGCTGGATGTGGAGTCAAAGGCCCCAAGTTCCAGTCCTGGCCCCTCTACCTTCTTCTGCCTTTGTGATCACAGTGAGGTTTGTTTTAGATAGCCATCCCTTCTAGTTCGAAATCTACGAGCCTCCGATCTGAGAACCTTACCAGCTCTAACAGCCTAGATTTCTTTCTATGTTTCTCTCTCAATTATTCTCTCTTTCATTATTCATCCAAAGAAATCCAACATGAAAAATTAGTCACCACAGGAAACATTCTTCGCTGTCACATGAAACATATGACAGACTCCCGCAAATGGCAGAAATTTGCAGGGTGGGTTCAGCCAAGGGCTGGTGATATCTCTGGAAGCCCCATTGAGTGTGTGATGGAAATCCAACGCTTTTCAAACTGATCCGATTCGATCTGTCTAAGAAAGGCAAGGTTTAGGTCTTGTTTGGGTTTGAATTTGCTCTGCATTCTAAAGAGAAAGTGGAAGTCTGGGGATAGAGGAAAGAACATTTCATTTGGAACTAGAAGACTGGGTTTGTGTCCGGGCCCTGCTACTCGTTCGTTGTAGGACCTCCATGACACTTTCCCTTTCTGGGCCTCAGTTTCCTGGTGAGTACAAAGAAGGCAGCAGTTGGATTCGGTGTAGGCTCTAAGGCCTTTCTGCTGCTCACACTCTCTGCCCTAAGGTTCCTTCCAGCTTTAACTGGGAGGTTCAGTCTGCTCAGTGGGGAGCTTGTTCTTATCTTCAGCCTTCTCCCTTCTCTTCTCTTCATTCCACTCTGCCTTCTCTCAGGGATCACATTTGTTTCAGTGTCACTTCCGCCATTCCCAGATTTTTAGGTAGCTCTCTCAGCTCTTCCTTCCATCTCTCTTTTACCTAGTCATTGTTATTTAGCCTATCCATACATATTTTATCCTTGTAATTTTCCTCCTGAATCAGCCTCTCCGGATCCTAATCATTTCTCTTTCTTTCCTCTGAATTCCCTTCAATTTGGGAGTTCAAAAGAGGTGCTTCTCTGCATGAACATGCTGTGAGTCTATTTGAAAATAGATTTCTGCTGGCAGCCATCTTATTGAAAAGTGACATTCGAGACTGACAGTGAACAAGATTGTAAACAGGTTACCAATCAGGGAGACAGTCAGTGTTAAGCACATTGATGTGTATTTTTTATTATGAATATATGTGTGCTCGTAATTGCAGTCTGGCCAGAACTCAGTCTGATATAGTCAAGACCTTGGGTATAATAATAGTTCTCATTTCTATAGCTTTTTACAGTTTCACACAGCCCTTTCTTTACCACAGCTCAATGAGGTACAGATATTATTTACATTGCTATATTCATATTTCAGATAAGGAAACTGAGGTTAAAAGAGGGTGATAATGATAGTCCACAGTTCTATATAGTTTGTAAAGTCCTTTCCTTACCATAAGCTTATGATGTAGGTAGTGCTTGTATTATTATCCAATATTGCAGATGAAGATAATTAGGCTCAAAGAGATTAATAATAATAGCTCATAATAGTGTGGGACTTTATGGTTCACAAAAGCCTTCCCATACAACATTTCCATGAGCTAGGTAGTGCTGCCATTATTGTTTCTATTTTGTAGATAAGAAAATAAGATTTAGAAGTGTTTTTTAGTTCCTATGTGCCTTCCTCACAAACAGAACAAAATTTATTGTTGGGACAGAGAGGTGTCCAAAGCTAGACAGCTAGTGAGAAGTCAAACAGGACTTTGAACTCAGCCTTCTAATAGTAACAGTGGAAATTCCCATTTCTTCTTAACCTTTTGCCATTTACGAAGCACTTTGCCCACAACAATTCTGTGAGTTAAGTTGTAGGAGTGTCACCATCCTCATTTTTCAGATCATTGAACAAGCTTTTTTTTTTTTTTCCCAGTAAGCATTGGCTGTGTGCCATGGCCCTCTCTGTGCTAGGTTCAGGTGATAGGGACCAAGTCCAGGGCTCTTTCCTCCATGCCATGACAATTCTCTTTCAGTACATTTGGATCCCTCCTCTCATTGGGTTTTATTTAAACCTTTCAGAAAGCAGATTGGACTCACTAGACTCATTCTTACTTTGGAACTTCAGGGTCTCCAAAGAAGTATTGCCCCTTTCAAAAGAGTGAAAAACACTCAGGGTTCCACATTGTCAAAGTCAAAAAAAGATGCAGGCCAACAAAGAGCCAACATGTCAGATACTCTCTACACTGGAGACTCACTGGATTTATTACCTCTCCATCCACCGAAGAGCTTCCCTACATCATGTGTTGTCAGTTCCTAGGAGGACTTCAGCTGTCCTCCTTCCAGGGCAGCATGCTGAGCCACCAGGCTGGGCAACAGGACTCCTGCCGCCTGTCTCCTAGAAGGAAGAGTTCATTCACATGGGGCAAGAATGTTTCAGAATGTCTACTGGTGGCATGCATCCTTGAAAAGTGCCTTTGAGCAAGACTCCAATATGTGTATTTTAAAAGCAAACATTTGAATTGTAATTATTTAAATGGTATTATACTGAACATTATTTCAAAAACGTATAAGAAAAGTAGCAGCTAGGTTCAGAGGCACGTGTAGCTCTAGAGTTTATGTATGCTGAACAGAAGTAGAATTTACTGCCCTGGGTGTGGGGGTGAGTGAGTGTGTGTGTGTGTGTGTGTGTGTGTGTGTGTGT